>NW_013666064.1:125203-130497 GCF_000517525.1 Limulus polyphemus | reverse complement strand
CCCATTTTCCAAGACAATACGTTCATCTGTATGAAATTTATCGCACTGAAATAATCATATCGTTATGTATAGAATAGCTAACAGCTGGGATTATGTTTGAACGATCGTTAACTTTAGTTAACACCACAGTTTAATACTATTATAATTTAAACATATAACACAGTAGCGATTACAGTTACTAAATCGCAACTTCTTTTCGACGATAAATATCTTGGTAATACGATATGCAAAATGTAGAAATATATATATATATTCCTTTGATCAAAAACCAATAGGTTTTGGCATTCAAGCGACATCTATACCATGTCTACTATAAATCGAAATATATAATAGAAGTATTTGTCATGAGTAATGTATATATATTATAATACATTTTATTTTATTCATTTCCCTACAATGTTTTCGATATAAAAGTCCGTCATGTCTCTGAAAAAAGGAAATAATGATATAGGCAATTGTTTTTATGTTCATTCTAAAATTTTATGAAAATCAAATTCCTGCATGGTTGTTTTGACACGAGTGTTTTTCGGCTCATTTATGCTCGTATTTTTATCAGTTAGATGACCAGATAAAAACTAACAAAGCGAGTCAAATTATCTTTATATGTTAATAACCAGATAGTATACGTACAGAGAACTTCAGAATGAGCAGTAAAATTACTAATTAGGGTCCGGCATGGCCAGGTGGTTATGGCGCTCGACTCGCAGTCTGAGGGTCACGGGTTCGAATCCCCGTCACACCAAACATGCTCGCCCTTTCAGCTGTAGGGGCGTTATAATGTGACGGCCAATTCCACTATTCGTTGGTAAAAGAGTAGCCCAAGAGTTGGCGGTGGGTGGTGATGACTAGCTGCCTTTCCTATTGTCTTTCATTGCTAAATTAGGGACGGCTAGCGCACATAGCACTCGTGTAGTTTTGCGCGAAATTTAAAACAAACAAACAAAACAAACCAACTTCCTAATTATAAATATTTTTTTATAAATACAAACATAATAAGTTACACAGAAAAAAATCATTGAACATTTTTACTACTAATAAATGTATTATTCATATTCTATATTTACACAGGTATATATGTTATACGTATTTGTATATTTTCAGATATGAAAAATTCTACCAGTGAGGTATTTGAGAACGACGCATTGATATCACACGACTGCTATGGTCACCATGTCCTTCTGTCTCCAACCACTCTCAAGACAATCCCGTATCTTTATCCGTTCACTATTGAGTACAATCTTTTGTTGGCCGGTGTTTGGTTCATTGTTTGGCAAAATATTGGTCGACAACATTCTCAGGCTAACCCTCATCCTTTCCGTCGAAAGATCGACACCGAAGAAGGAATGGAGAGGATCACTTACCAAAGTAACTTTTTCATCAGTGCTGACTGTCATGCTTCAAATAAAGGCCTGTTTGCTGGTCTATTTCTTCTGTTCATCAGCATTATCACCGTCATTGTATTCTTCGTATCCAGCAGGGAGGAAAAGTTCCTAAATATATGTATCAGTATTTATACTTTCCAAGAAGGTATAGTAACATGTATATCTCTAATCTGTGTCCTCATCGCTTTCCGCCAGACAACTCAACTAGACATTAATTTACATCCTATCACGCTTCTGGACGACGTTCTCCTGTTTATTCCATTGCCCTTTTTCTTCGCGAACGGAATTCTTTCTGTCATGGCCAACTTCCATGGTGGTCATTACGTCAGGACAGGAATCCATGTACTTATTATAATTCACGTTGTCGTTCAGACTATATTTATCATCGATGGTTTGAGACGTTGCAGCAACTCCAACGAACTGCGGTACAAGAAGCCAGGAAGAGAACTGATCACCTTTCTTATCATCTGTAATCTCTCTATGTGGATTATCAATACATTCGAGCACAAGATAGTTGAACCTTATATCGAACAGAATAACTACTTTGGTGAACTTTGGTTTATCGTAACCCAGACAACTCATCCGTTGATGCTCTTTTATAAATTCCATGCTTCTGTATGCCTTGCAGATGTCTGGAAGTCTGCTTATGAAATAGGAGAATGAATGAAAAGTTTATTCAACATAATGAACTTCTGCTGTAAAAATTAGTATTTTTTGTTTGAATCCAAGACAGTTTGAAGTTATTTTGGGTATTCATCTCGATTTGAGCTCATAACACCGATTATATGTAACCCCACTCTTATAAACAACTAACTCTTTTACCGTACAGAACAGTTATTATAGTTGTACTTTACAAAAAGGTGCATGTTAAACGGCAACCAGTTGTGAAGATATTGTAATTTATTTTGAAAATACAGCCACAATAAGAATTATATGAGAAGTTTCTATTGAATCAATCTCAGATATTTGTTATGGTTGGATTTTGAAAATATATGACAATGTTGTAATATTGCGTCTTTAATGCAGAGTTACCAACAATTTCATAGCACTCTCGATGGTTCACCATGAAATTAGTAGAACGGCCAAAAACATGTAATGTTACGTTGTTGATATATTCCTCAAGTTACTTGATGTTATATATAGAGGAAATATCACATTGTGGGTTTATTGATTGTTTTGAACTTCGCGCAAAGCTACACGTGGGCTATCTGCGCTAGCCGTCCCTTATTTAGCAGTGTAAGACTAGAGGGAAGGCAGCTAGTCATCATCACCCACCGCCAACTCTTGGGCTACTCTTTTACCAACGAATAGTGGGATTGACCGTCACATTATAACGCCCCAACCATTACTTTTAGAAAAGTTTTACATCTGTTTCTGAACAGTTAGTTTGTACTATTGGTTATTGAACAAATCTCTTTTATCGTAAATTATTTATTTTTCTCTCTACGGGTTATTGTGAGGAGCAAATACTGAAAACTCCATTTGTGAGGGTGTCAATATGTGACTCTGTATGTACCTTAGAATGATGAGCTGGAAACTGTTAAGTATGTAACCGGGTAATTTTTATGTCGATGAAAACCAACCTACTTCAGCTTTACCTCTCCACTGAAACGTGAATGGAAAATTATGTAAAATGTCAGTTTCTATATATGAAATACATAATGTACTAAGTAAGTTCAATTGTACACAATATTTCTCCATATACTTTTCATTTAGTGTAACTTCCTTATAAAGAATTGGAACTAAATCAATTTTATTTCCTTCAAGAAGTGAATTAATAGGTTTTAGCTTTACAAGGATACGAAATTTTATATTTTATATGATTTTTAGGGATATGAGATGCTAATTTGAACTTTAATATTACATCTGACATATTTTACATTAAACATAAGCAGCTAACGTTACCTCAAGATAGTAAAAACATTGTTAGTCCCTTACCCCCCCCCTCCTCACCCACACACAGACAAAAGATAGCTACACACATGTGCGTATACTGTGGCTAAGTGTTGACTTGGTCTACTAGTTGAATCGGTAAAAGCTTAAAACTAATTAGATCTCACTATATCCAACTTATTTAATTTTTTTCTAAACTGAATGTAAAATTTGATATAAATATGCAAACATATAAACTAATATTCAGATATTATAACGTAAAGTAAATGATGATATGACTGAAAGAAACATTAACTTCGGACGAAAAGACAGCTCTTTTCAAACTATATCAAGAGATTGATAATATGATAAGAATGAATTAAACGTTAGACAAGAGAAAGTGAACAAAAAGTTTATTAGCATAACAGTTAAAAACTGTGCTTTCATTTCTTTTAACTTTTTATTTTATTCACTTTAATGAATATCGAACATTTAAAATAATAATGGTTCCTGATATTTAATATTAAAAAAAAAAGTTATTAATCAAAATGTTCGTTTTCGTAAGATGAGTTGATCTCTTTTTTTTTTTCCAACTTCTTATTTTTCTACTACAAAATTTTCATTTATTACTTCAATTATCAGTTTTGAGACTTTTTTACTGATAAAAGCTTTGGAAATAATATGAGTACTGAAATGCAAACACAGTGATTAGTGTGGATTCAGGAAAATTATTTCATTATTCTTGGTTTTTATTTACATAGCAGGTTCCGAAACCAACGCCAAAGATCGTTTCTCAAGGAAGATGAATTCTTAATCTAGTATGATTAGGGAGATTTACATAAACGGAAATAAAATTATTTCTTGGGTTATTGGATTTACAAAATTCACTTTCATATGAGTTCACCAAATGTTATTACCTGTATATATTTGCATGTATCGAATTATACATACTTTATTGTCCAATCTTTTGTGAGAAAGGTGTAATTTCCTGAAAACGAACATTTAAAACACTACATAAAACAGATCATGTGACTGAAACAAAATGGTATTTCTTAACGAATTAAACTTACTTTCATCTTATTATGAACTTAAAAACTGCAACGCTCAGCAGAAACAACTACTAAAAACATAATATGTTAAGCTCATTGGTGCCCGACCACGTGTACTTAAAGCCTTACAAGTGACAACAAATAAATTGCATTATAAAAATTTTGTTAGAGACTAGTTACAAACCTATAGGAAAAACAAAAACAAATAAAAAAAACCGATAACGTGGTGCAAAAAAATCGTGAGATACAGCATTAAATCTTTAAGAAACTGCATTTTTCTTTATTACTGCCTCGTAAACGATATAAATAGACTGCAGAGGAAAGAGTGGAGAATACAATATTTGTATCACCTAGGGCAACTTTAATTGTCAAGTAATTGTTAAGTTAATAAATAGCATTAACAAAGGAACCCAATAAAGAAGCAATACTTCTACCGCAAAGATACCTTTGATTTGTACTGGTCACGTGACTTGTCCATTAATAGACAATACTCGTCAACATAATACCAGCACAACCGTTGGAAGCTAGGCAGTTGTCACTGCTTAACTAGAGTGGACGTTTCCTCCAGTTTGGTAATTTCCAATCAAACCTAGTAGGTATGTTTAAAACGATATTAGACTCTAATTGTTTTACTATAAACACTTGTTGACGAGCTTCAAGCCGTTAGAACAATTTTATGGTGTAATGTATTGATTGAATATCTAAACTTCCCTTTTCATAAAACTGAAAATACAATGAGATGAGATTCGGTCATGCATCAGAACCCGGAAAGTAAATCTTATTAAGAGCGATAGATGAACTTACTTTATTAATTGTATGCTCTCGTCGAGTGAGCTATGCTGCTCTAATTATGACATTATAAATAATATACAATACAATTTCATAAAAGTATTGAAAAATCGTAGTTTTTGCCTTAAACAGTTGGTACTTGTTGTTAAACTAATTTTAATGGTCAAATTGGTGGTTTGAAACAGATATTCGTAAAAGAGAG
>NW_013666064.1:112272-124792 GCF_000517525.1 Limulus polyphemus | reverse complement strand
ATATTCGTAAAAGAGAGGCATGCTTGATGTTATGGCCTTCTAATCTCAAATGTCGTGTTATTTGTAACTAAAACATTTTAAACATAAAGGCTCTACTGTTGTATGAGAACTATTTCTTAAATAGGTACACCAAAACGATTATTGTAAGTTGTATAAAGGCCTCTGTTGCAAGATAACGTTAGTTAATGACGAATACCTCATTATCTCATCATTGGTTGACTCACGTTCATCAACTTCAGCCACATATTTATTTATTTTTGAGATCTTGAAGGATATTTATATTACTTTTGTACTTAGATAAGGAGGATAAAGAAAGTTTCTGATGACCTTAGGTCTCACCCGTATTGTACTCCTGATATCAGATATGACCAAAATTTTAGTTTACGAAGGAAGACTTTGCATAACGAGTATGGTTTAATTGTACAGACCAGTTAAAGCAGTATTAGTTTATTTTCATTATAATGTTCATGACTGTTTCATCAACTCTATTAGAAACTTAATCAAATTTTATGTGATTTTCATTATGTGTATTTACTTTTTAACTGGTTTTACTTTGCAATCTTTTTTGAGCAATCTTCATACATGGTGATGGCTTTTTAATTTCAACAGTACTTAGAATGTGTTCGGAGAGCCTGAGTATTAAGATCAGTAACTTTTTGATAGTTAATTATATTACAGATTTCATTTCACCAAAATTAGATTGGGAATATCAGTGACGTAGAGGCCTAATATATTTTTGATTTACCCTGCTCTCTCCTGTGGATCGTAGTTTCGCCTTTTCAAGGCTCATCAGCACAGCTTGGATCAGCAAGCCACAGAAATACAGTTAGGCTTGTTATAATGTTAGTGAGTTAAAAGTACTTGAAAAATTCACAAATAGCACTAACAATAACTTGTTTCATATGTATTGAGAAGTTGCTGATAACTAGTTGTAACAAAACGATTGCCAGAAACAGCAAAATTTATTGAAATCTTCAGATGCTATTAAATATTTGTGTCAACAGTTTTTACGTTTTTTTTGGAATATACTTAACAAGTTACAAAACTCTATATATAAAAAGAACTCATTTAATCTAATAACATTTACTCTAATAAAATTTTTAAAAAATCTACAGAAAGTTATTATAAAACTGTCCATGAATATTTCAAATTGTCATGTTAAAACTAACTATTCTTACTTGCAATGCATTACACAATGACGCTGATATCCTAAGACTTTACAATCTAAAGGTATTCCTTACATATTTACAAGAACGTATTTATCTGGCTTCATGGGGTCGGCATCTAAACCCCATTTTGCCGAAGTCTATGTATGCAAAACGTAGAAGCCATGTTGCATTATTCCTGAAGAAATATTTCTCTTATGGCTTCAGAATTAGTTGTTAGCGTTTTATTTATTTCTTTATGTTTCAAATCCTCTGTTCTTACCCTTTTAATTAAATGTTGATTTTATTAATCCACTTAGATCAGTCTCATCATGATACCAGCAGAAAAAAACCAACAATTATAACGCGTGAATGATATTGCTAATTCCAAAGCTAAAATATTTGTAACATGATAAGAAAAAAGCAAATCTCTCCATAAATGAACCTTATCCCAGATGTCAAATTTTGGTCTTACCAAATCACAACTAATCTGGGCTAAAGCGTTGAAACCCTTATTGTTTAAAATATTTCCACAAAAATATTCTCCACGTAAAATGTATTTAAAAAAACAAACATAACTCAGATTGTTACTCAACTGACATAGACTTTAACCAATAAAATATTGTCACGTAGAGTACAATGATAGAAATGAATCAAGTTAGTAACTTTCAAAATTTTTGCCGACACGGATACGGTTCTTAGAGTAATACGTTTTTGTAATTCAGTCACCTTAGAGAATTGCGTACTTCGATAAATCTTTTAAAAATACACAGTATTGTCTTCAGGGACTATGATACCAATGTGATCTTGTTGTTTTTATAGAAACGGTTTTTCCGTGGCATCAAGTGAGTAAAAAATAATCATCACTAAGCCGTCTGACGAAACAAAAAAAAATGGATGACGGTAACAAGTTTTCTGAATTAGTTGGTGGTATTTCTAACACCCATCCATCTCAGAGAAAACTCCCTCCTCTAGAAAAACGATACTTACTCGCTGTAGAACGTGGTGATTTGGCTACGGTTCGAAGGTGAGTAAACATACCTTAAAGGTAAACGATTAACTTAATTTACAAAGGTAAGATAATAATTATTTAACAGTTTTCTAGCCGATGAATTAAGTATTTAGATTATAATAATTTAAACTAATATTTATTTTACTGAGAGGGTTTGATAAATGTTTTGTGAATAAAGTATGTGTGAAATTATAAAGTGTGAATTTTTGGTTTGAAGTAAACCAGCAAGTTATTATGAATACCTCTTTAATATAACTTACAACTTACAGAACAAAGGCTTGCTTGATCTGTGAGCTAAGTTGAATTAAATGTTTTTGAAAAGACGCTAACAAAGGCACATTTTTTTTTCAGAAAGCTTAGAACTTGGTTTTCTTTCAGTGTTTCTTACATTTTTTTCAAATGAAGAGTTAGTGAGAGGTAATAATTTCTTCTTATGTACTGTGTCTTTCTTATCTTAAAATTGAAACAATTGAAAATATTAACCTTTTAATTCGTTGTGATTAGTGTTGAATAACATCAGTACTATAGGACTGATGCTGGTCATTTGGTCGAACCGTTGACCACACACTCACCCACATATATATATATATTTCTCCTTTAAGCATTCCTTTTTTTCTGATTTATGTCTTTACGATTAGAATTCATCTGAGTGAAATATGGAGTTCCATTGACTTACTTTTTAGCTGTAAATCTAGATCACAATACTACTAATGTAAAGTTAATACTTATATCATAAATGGCATCTTTACTATTTACGTTATTTAGACTAATATTTCATACGCTTGGCATATTATTTCACTTAACTTAGGATCTTGGAAAGGGATAAAGAAGTAAATTCGTCCTCATTAGATGCTAATTGTATTGATCCTTTGGGAAGATCAGCTATGCTTATGGCTATTGACAATGAAAACTTGGACATGCTAGAACTACTTGTGATCGAAGGTGTTCAGACGAATGATGCTTTATTACATGCTATAAACGTGGAATATGTAGAAGCCGTAGAACTATTACTGGAATACGAGGAATTCATCCACAAAGAAGGAGAGCCATATGTAAGGGCCTTTTGTTTATTACATATTTCACAATAAACCTTTATTTAAAAACCTTAAACAGTCCATTTCTCAAATTTCGCGATAGATCTGGCTTATTAAGACAATGTTTTTTTTCGTGCTGAACATTTGCTACAAAAGAGAGTCATCTATAACACACTAGATATCTTTATACATAAAAACTTATTAGTTTTTCAGGTGATTCGATGTTTCCGTTACAATGTTTAGGCTTTGTCATGTAAACAGGTTTATATTTCTTTTTGTATAAACTTACCACATTTCCAATACAGGCTTACAAGAGCTGAACTTTGTATTTAATAATTAATCTTAAAAGGGGAAAAGATCAATTTCAAACACGCCATTTACTGAAAACTAAGATCGTGGAAATATAATTTACAAAGTAATAAGTTAAATGATTAAAAAATGCCGGAAACATTTAAAGATGACATCTGTGTTTACTTGTCTCAACTTGAAGCCAAAAGTAAAAAATATAAGTGTGACTTATACCTACGAGACGGCGCCACATGATTTGGTTTGATTGCAACTTTTATACAGCGGAGACAATTCTCGAACGTTTTTATCTATGCAGCAATTATTTTACTTTATTTTCCAACTGATTCTTATATATTTTCAGAGTTGGGAGCGAGTGAGTCAGGACACTGCAACGTTCACACCAGAAATTACGCCTCTGATTCTTGCAGCCCACAAAGACAACTACGAGATTTTGAAACTTTTGCTCGATCGTGGCGCCACCTTACCAATACCTCACGACATGCGCTGCGGTTGTGGAGAGTGTGTAGCAGCTGCTCGTGATGACTGTCTTCGACATTCTCGCTCGCGTATCAATGCTTATCGAGCTCTTTCGTCTCCATCACTTGTCTGCTTGTCAAGTGTTGACCCAATTTTGACATCTTTTGAACTAAGTTATGAGCTGAATCGCCTAAGTTACATCGAAAATGAATTTAAAGAAGATTATCAGGTATTTTTATTTTGTTAAATTAATCTTGCCCTTATCGTTTAAAATTCAAAAGGTTAAATGAGCACACAGTATTATTTGTGACCAATGATAAAAAATACCTTATTCGGTATACTATAAAATTTATAAGTATTTAATTTATTTTCATAAAAAAGTGCCAAAAAAATAATACAAGTAAGTAGCTATATTTTTATGATTGTTGAACAGCATTTTCCCATTAGATTACTGAATTATAATATAATATATACATAGTAATAATAAACCATACTTTTAAATTGAAATTGTACTATTTTGTGACCCTCAGTCTCTCAAAAGATGTTGTCAGAATTTTTCAACTTCTCTATTGGACCACGTGAGAACATCCAATGAGTTGGAAATTGTATTGAATCATGATCCAACGAAGCCACCTTACGAACATGGAGAACAGATGTCATTGGCCAGAGTTGAAATGGCTGTAAATTACAAACAGAAAAAGGTATTCCAAATTTTAATGAGATTCAAAATCTCGTAGATAATTTACATTTTCACTGTATAATTTCTTGATAATTAAAAGTAAGGTTGATTTAGATAAAGTTAATTGAAAATTATGCAACCAGAACGCTTAAAAGATGTCTTATTTTATACTGTGTTTGTGTGTCTGTTTACACACGTATACGTATGCATATACAAACATATATGTACGTATATATATATATGCTCAGGTAGATTCAAGAAAGTACACTTACTCTTTTTAATAATGTTCGATATATTATACTTCTTTTTATTTTTGTCCGAATTACACTGTCTTACAGTTATGTAAAATTTACGTTTTTGTCCGAATTTCATCGTCTTACACTTATGTAAAATTTACGTTTTTTTCCGAATTACACTGTCTTACAGTTATGTAAAATTGACGTTTATGTCCGACTTCTTATAACCTTACTTGTGTTTACAGCAACATTTATACCCCAAGATCTCCTATGGTTCTAATGTTTTGTTGGAAATATACTGAGTTAGTTGAGCAGGTCATATAAGTATTAGCCTCAATGTCATCTTCTATTACCTATTTGATAAAAGAGTTTATAGGGGTTCCATGTTACGGCGTTACTCACTTCAAGTTTGATCTGGTCATATTTGCAAGAACACATAGTAGAAACAGATTTTCTAGCAAAGTTCAGATGTTAAAGGTATGCAAACATGCTAATTCGTAGATTTTCACACATTCAGGAATCATAAGAACAGCTGAGTTTAGGGAGATCGAAGAAATATCAAGGTGGTCATAAAGGAAACATTTTCATATCTAAAATAATTGCGTCTAAAACACTACATTTCCAAGGAGAACTAAAATTCGCCAGAGGCATAGTGAGAATCATAGGTCTTTTTTCAGGAAACTTTGGACGTTCTTCAAAAATTGTCACAGAAGATGTTCGAAATGTTTTCCGATATTCTAAATCATTATATCAAGCCTATCCCTGAATGAAGTATCTGCAAACATCTTCTGTTGTGGGACGTGTTCATTGGTAATCGCAAATTCATTTCTAATGATCGTTTTCAGATCTTCCAAATATCTTACGCTATTACGACGGACATTCCTTTAGAGAAATCCACACAGCCAAAAATTTGCTAATACAATATCCGATAATCTCGCTAGCAGTTCTAACTGAATGATCATTTTATGATTCTTTATTCACTGAAAGTGTCTATTTAACGGTATTATAAATATGAAGGGTTGCCCTGCTATGTTGAAAGGTGTTCTCAATGGTTCACTCCTTCAGGCGAGGAATAATGTGGCCTTTTAGCATTTTCGCAATTTTAACCGAAACGCATTAAACACAGCCATTTTCACAAACAACTTCAAAGAAATAAGGATTAATGAAGCCTCAACGTATGTGGCATTCTGAGGTACAGTGATAACCTTCAAGGAAGAATAGTAATTGTTCTAACCAGAGGTTCGACGGATTAAGTCTTACAGAGTTCATCTAAATTTCTAATGCGACTGTCTTGAAGAAGAAAGACTGGCCACAAGTTTGTAGAAATACGGAAATAATATTTATTTATTTGGTACACACTACAGACAGAAAAACACAACTTCACTAGAAAAATACTCATGATCCTTATGTTATTCTACCTATTTCTATGTATGTGATGAGTCACAAGTACACTGGGAAAATTAACTCTAACGTCATATATATATAGTGGTTGGTTTTTTTTTTAACCAGACTCTTTTTAGATTTTCATCTGGTACAGAGCTTTTAATAGCTGGAGAGCAGTGTTGTTTCTTGTTCTGCGCACACGTGGATTCATTACGTGTGAGTTTTTATGAGCATAAAATACATCATTTTGTGAAGTGATCTATCTATAAAGATGAAAGTGGGCTTCGCATATCTAAAATATGTTTTCTAGCCACGTTTCATCGATCACTGACTTAACCGAAACCCAATGTGCAAATTCAAATTTTAATAGTGTATCACCATCATTAATGGCATTTAGGCGTCTAAAGTGACAAACATTGAGCTTTTGTGTTTTTTGTATTGCTTTTATTTTGTCAAAGTGTATTTTTTTACAAAGCAGGTTCTCGAGAAACGCCTTTTGCACTTACTGCTCCAAAAGAATTCTTGTCATCTTGGTCTTAAATATCCTGAGTAACCCCCACTACTCCACAGGTAAAGCTGGTCGCTCAGAACGAGAAACATGTTTTACGGATCCAGTTGCAACGAATTGAGTGTATGTTTTTTAACATCCTTAGGGCTCTTGTAGGGAAGTGGACGTCTAGTTTTCTTAGGATTTACTTTTTTTAATTACCGTTATTTTGATAACACAGTCGAACAACAATCGCACGATTCTGTACTTTGACAAATATTTTATTCGAATAACAAATATCGTATTGTTGAAAGAGAACGAAAAAAGAAAAATGAAAGCAGCAATAGTTTGAAAGACAGTTTGTGTGTGCAGTACAAGAAAATTCTGAAACCATGTTTAAGATTTTCTGGATAAATATTATGATTCTCATGTGGCTCTAACGATATTTTGTCACTCTAGAAAGGTAGCTTTTGTGATATAATCATATTACATCTTAGGTTTTGTTAATAACCCAATAGAATGTACAACCCTATGATGAACTAAGGGTAACTGTTAAAATTTCCACGACGACCTTTATTGAAATCACCATTCACAAGCGGAATTGGTGACCTCTTTACATGTTAGACACAGTGGATTTGCTTGAAGCGTCATTTCATACAACCCAATCTGGAAACAAATAATAATCTATTATAACTAAACACCTCATAACAACTATTTATTGATTTAGTACAATGAGTAGAAAAACATTAACAAATATTTCCTTAATATGTACTTTTTCATCGAGCTTCAGATATTCTAATTTCAACAATCCAGTTTATTAACAATAATTATAATGCTAAAAACCGGGTTTCGATATCTATGGTGGGAACAGCACAGATAGTCCATTATGTAGTTTACACTTAACAATAAACAAACAAACATTAACAATGAATATCTAAACTGTTTTCTTTATAAAGCTCTTGCAAACAGAAATCTTTTTGTATATTCAAATATAAAGAATTACAGAATTGAGCTGGCACGAGATTTAGTTTCGTAGGGCAGAATATTTAAATGCTAAAAAAAAAGAGGTATTATTGAGTAAAGTACTTTATTTATATAGTAGAACTCGAAATGATTGACTGTAAACTTCTAGCTTAGTCCACTATTACTTTAAGACAAGTTCTAGAAGCAGAAAAAATATGCTTTGACAGTATGAATACATAAACTCATTCATATTATAAAACAACAATGCAATCAACCAGAATAAAGAATGGACTCCATGAAACTTGTGCTTAGTAATGACATAAGAAACTTTCAACCTGTTACACTGTTACAAGATTGTTTTCTTTTCGGGCATTTTACTTCAATACTTGCGCCTTGCATGCTTGAATCCAATTAATATTCAAAAATAAAACTTTTTAAATACATCTACGTTTGAGCTGTGATACCTGATCGTACTAAATACAGCGACTATACATGTCTCTATTTAAAATAGCAAATATGTCTTTAAATTTGAGTTAATTCTGTAAAAGTTGAATTAATCATATGAAATGTACAATAATTTTTGTGTCAACATTGGAATTAGTTTTTATTCGTTTGCAATTTGAACTTCTAATTTTACATGCATGATGGAGGAACTAAACAATGTGAAAACTGTTCATGTCGATACATATTATTATATTATTTACATATTAAATGTAAAAAGGTTGTCTTAATCTTTCTTATACGAAGATAAAGGGGAAGACCTTTGCTGGGTGAATGTTTAATGTTTAACTCCTTTCTATTTTATTACCCAAGGCAATTGTTAGTACATGGTTGTCGTGGTTTTCTCCGGACTGAGCAAATTTTAAGGTGATAATAATAATAAAAAAACATTATTTTTATTATTAGTTGTTGGTTAACGCTGTCACATGTTTAGAGGATTTGTTATCTTTAATCTCCAGTTTGTTGCTCATCCAAACGTCCAACAACTGTTAAGCAGTCTTTGGTATGAAGGATTGCCTGGTTTCCGAAGGAAAAGCGTCATCCAACAACTTTGGAAGATCATCAACATCGGAGTGTTGACTCCTTTCTATGCAATGATGTACATGTTGATGCCGAGCAGTGAAACAGCCAAACTGATGAGGAAACCTTTTGTCAAATTCATCATCCACTCTTTCTCCTACCTGTTCTTTCTATGTAGGTAACATAATTGTAATTTATTTTCGATGTTTATGAAACGTTCAGTATCGATTATCATAAAATTCTTCCTTGTCGATTTATTTATCAGATCTACCTTTTATTTCTGTGCATATATCAACGTCAGTCATTTGCCATTTCTTTTACTTCTTAGATTTTTGTACTGACTGATTCAACTGTCTCTCATTTTCCTTCTGGAATAGTTAAAGACAGTTATTAAATCTTTGTTTATTTGTTATAAATAACAATATTATTAATCAATTATATCGCCTTTTATTACCTATTATTTTTTCTGTTTTGACTTTCTCGTCAGATATACTGTTTTTTTTTATCTGAAAAACAACGACTTTGACTACAAACACTGTTTTTTTCTGCGACTTTACACTTATTTCTCAGTAAAAATCAGCTTTCATTAATTTGTGCACTTTTTTTTTTGTAGAAATCAGTTGCACTTACTTAATCCATGTTTACATAATTTCTTTTCTCTATTTGTAAAACCCAGCGTCTATAATCTTTTACGTTTTTACTTAATTCATCTTTCATTCATATATTACGGAAAAATCTACTTTATATTCACTTTTTTACTCGAAAAAAAACTACACCAAACATACGTTTCCAATTCTTTTTACTTATTCCTTCTCTGCAAGCAAGTAATATTAATGATACTGGCATTAATTTTCTTCATAACATCATTTTCCTCTTGATGTATTAAATTTTGGTTCTAGATCCTTATTCATTATTTTATCTAGTCCTACTGATCCTGGCATCACAGCGGATCGAGACAGTTATCGTTCAGCTGTTCGGAACTGAAGAGATGAAGGCAGAATTAAGGTATTCTTTAGGAAGACAGAAAGGCCAGCCTCCCACAGTAACAGAGTGGTTTATCGTTATTTACATAATTGGTATGTTTTTTCGGAGCTTTAAATGTTGTACTCAAAACTCTTCATAGAATATAGATTTCGTATTTTATTTTCCGGCACACATATATTAAAATAATGTGAATAAAATTATAAAGGTGTGTTTTTCGGATATTCTCTCAAAGCTATTCAAGTCGGCAATAATTTTGCACTGATAGATTAAAAGAAAAGCAATTAGTAAACAATGCCTACCACCAGCTCTTGGGTTACTCTAATCGAATAATGGGATTTGATCGTTACTGTTATAGCTTGTTTGTTTGTTTGTAATTAAGCACAAAGCTACACAATGGGCTATTTGTGCTCTGCCCACCACAGGTATCGAAACCCGGATTCTAGCGTTGTAAGTCCGCAGACATACCGCTGCACCACTGGGGGGGGGGGCTATTGTTATAGCGCACCAATAGCCATAACGTACAGAATGCGATTTTTGCGACAAGAAAGCGCAAACCATAGATCTTAAAACAACAGTCTGATACGCTAAATTGTAGGCCACGCCCAGCTCAAATATAAAAAGAAATTACTATTTTTATAGAAACAATGATTATGACAAACATTTTCGAAAAACTAAAACTTTTTTTTAAATCTGATTTTGTAAGTATAAATATATCACATTTTTTTGCTTCTTTAACAATTTCTAAGGCTCCAATTAACATTATAAATATTTGGGACGCAAAGTTTGTTTGTTGGTTGTTAAGCACAAAGCTACACAATGAGATATCTATGCTATACCAACCTCAGGTATTGAAACATGAGTTTTAAGGTTATAAGTCCCTGGACTTACCATGGAGTTATGTGGAAGGGAGAGGCAGGGATGCAACTAATTAAATAATTAATTAGGAAAGAGCTACAAAAAATTGTTTAATTTTGCATAAAATGCATTGTTGATACTGTATTATATTACTAAAATTGTCATATTTAACTATAAAAATGTTTTGGAGATGTCAAAAAATACAATAATAACTGACGTTGTCTATTTATGTTTTTTTTTTTTAATATGCGAACTCCTAATACAGATTTGGAGCTAGCAAGATAAAACTTGCCAATGGACTAGGTATGGCCCGGGGGTGTTCTTATTTATATTGCGTAGTCATCAACCAAGGGGGACTAAAAGGTGCTTGGAAGGTCACCAAAACATGATAGTGATCTAGAAATAGGTGTTTGGGGTCGTTGAACCCGAATCTAGGTCGGATTTTTTTTTGTTCTAGCGTCTTCTCTGGATCTTTACCGGGTTTATTGGGTATGGACCTCCTTGATGTAACTATAAAAAATAATTGTGGTTAAAGGAGGAGCTTGATTGGTACACTGGGGCCTCTGTGAATCAGAAGAGGGCCTTTGAACCCCACAGCGGAGCACGGGTATCTTATGCTAATAACATCAATGAAAATTTAAAAATATATTTATTATATGTCATCATCCATTACCGGGTGTCTTCGTCACTGCAAGGCACGTAATTTTGGTTTTTGTGTCTCATATCAGCTTAATATAAAAAGCCCATATCACAGTATAGAAAACATACTTCTAGTTGATATCGTTGGTACTATATTTCGTTTGCAATAAGATCCTTACGATAAAAATGCTTGAGTAACTTTTTAATCATTGCTAGATTAGCATTACAGCCTCCTTAATGTTAAAATAAATTGTAACGTTTCTTTAGTGTTATCACCTCATTTGAAACCAAGGGCAAGAGAAGAAAACAATATTTGTCAATTTTATCATTTTTTGATGAAGTATCACTAGGCCTAAGCCAAAAATCTAAATTTATATGTTTAATGTTGCCATTAAAAAATTTATCTTAACAGTGCAGGGAATGAAAATAACTTATCGGATTTCTTGTTTTTTTATGTATCTTTTTTTATAACTGTCGTTGTTCTTTTAGCGCAAAGATATACAATGGGATATCTGCGCTTTATACACCGAGGAGAATCGAGCCTCGGGTTTTAGCATTGTAAGTGATTCACTGGTGGAGGGACATTTTTGTGTACTGACGTGTTTTCTGAATATCGCAATGGTATCGAAAGTTTTTTTTCACGTTAGATTTTTTTAAGAATATTAAGTATACTAATCCATTGTTGTCCTTTTTTTTCCAGCTCACATATGGCAAGAAACAAAGGAATTGTGGTCTAGTGGAATAGTGAAATATTTCCAAAATATGTGGAATATCATTGACTTTATCCGTAATAGCTTGTACGCCATCACAGTTGGAATGAGAGCATTAGCCTACATTCAGGTAAACGTGTTTTTACTTAATTTTGTCCGCATTTCGTGATTGCAGTACTTTTCTATAGATCAATTTATTGAAATATCTACACAATATCAAATGTTAAACGTGGCACGTCGTCACAAGTAATTGTAGCTTTTTAAGAAGTGAGTCTGTCTGGGCTCTGAGTTTCAAGACAAGATGGTGTTCGATCTGTGAACCCAGGAACGTTGAAGACGTCTTGTTTCATCCGTAATGTAGGTTCTATGCCCGAGTATAGTTTAAATTTTATCATTCAGCTAGTGCATGGGTGGGCAACCAAATTTTTTTCTGGCCATGGATGTGGCCAGTTGATTACAGAAATGGCCACACTATTAATAAAATATAAAATTTTCGCTAAATAAATATATTTCAGGATTTTAATGATAGTCAAGGTCAATTATAAACATAACGCAAAAGTACGAGAAAAAACTTTTCAAAATTACAAAAGCGTGATATTTCAATGAGA
>NW_013666064.1:102244-111275 GCF_000517525.1 Limulus polyphemus | reverse complement strand
GGGCGTTATAATGTAACGGTCAATCCCACTATTCGTTGGTAAAAGAGTAGCCCAAGAGTTGGCGGTGGGTGGTGATGACAAGCTGCGTTCCCTCTAGTCTTACACTGCTAAATTAGGGACGGCTAGCGCAGATAGCCCTCGTGTAGCTTTGCGCGAAATTCAAAAACAAACAAAACACACATGGCCAATGGGCTGCCCACACAGGAGCTAGTGGATTATATAAACTAAGCTACTTATTAACTAAACAATTAGTAATAAATAAATAATTTTAATTAAGTAATTATATAACAATATTAATGTATTGATTAAATAATAATATGAATTAATAATTTTAAATAATTACGAAAAACTTTACAGCAGCTACGCTTACAAAGCAGAGAACCAATTCGAACGAACTTCGAAGTTAGGCCGGTTTAATTAACTGATTCTATCTGTTAGCATTACACAGTTATACATAGCACAAGATGGATAGGTTTGTAATGAGTGCAAAAAGGCATAATCTTATATATTATGTATATATGGGAGGCAGGACGTCAAGTTACATATTTTCGGTAAAGTGCAGTTTGACTCAAAATAGATTGAGTAACTTTAGATTAGCAATAGAGCCTTCTTAGCACTAGAATAAATTGGGTTGTTTCTTTAGTATTATCACCTGATTTGAACTTAAGGGCAAAACAGAGAAAAATACTTGTTAGGTTTAAACTTTTATATCGCTTTTTGCTGAAGTGTTACTAGGGCCTAAGTTTTTTAGAAAATAAATCTCCT
Organism: Limulus polyphemus; assembly: GCF_000517525.1. Taxonomy (NCBI): domain Eukaryota; kingdom Metazoa; phylum Arthropoda; class Merostomata; order Xiphosura; family Limulidae; genus Limulus; species Limulus polyphemus. The sequence goes on along the minus strand of NW_013666064.1, from coordinate 110,510 downwards.
CTTCGTTATTTTACAAATTTCTGAACAGTAAAACAGTCTACTAAAGATCAAACCAGCGAGAAACAAGAAGCTCTGAGCTATTACAGGAGATCTATACATAGTATTATAAAGAACTAAATAATTCAACATTGAGTAAAATTATTAACAACACAAAACTTAGTTCAGTAAATGAATAAAAGGTAATTCATGAGTATTTAATTAATTTTATACAATGCAGTTAATTAATAACGTATAATGTTTCTTTAAGTTGGTATTCAACTCATGCATTTCTAATGTTGCAGTAGAATATGTTTAATTAAGCTATTAGATGGAAAGCTAATATTAGGTTGGATGTATATGTTTAAATGTGTTTCTTATACGTAAGAAAAGTGGGGAACTGAATACATTTTACTCAGATTTAGCCATATAATTTACTGATATGTATGCACCATGCTTACATATTTCTTTCTCTCTTTTCCAAGGCCCAAGCTGAAATTTCAGCTGATTCTAGTGCTGCTTTTGTACCAAGAGAGGAATGGCCTATGTTTGACCCAATGCTCGTAGCTGATGGATGTTTTGCAGCAGCAAACATTTTTGCGTATGTTTTTCTCATTTTCATACATACGTTGAAAATTTTCTCATACTAACTGTTTGAATTTTATTACAGACATATTTTAAGTTGTATTATTTTAAATCTAATATTATTGTGCTTCTAATATTTCTATTGTTACGTCTCTGTTCGTTTGTTAATTTCCGGTATAAATTCTTCCCGAAGAACTTAAGTCCTTTCTTAAATAAAACTAGTTTATTCTTTCTCAATACAACTTTGTAATATACAGAATTTCCACAGTTAATTTTAACTTAAACACACGCTATAATTCACAACGATGCACGCACTTTACTTACGGTCACTACCGCTCACTTGACTCAATTATCTGTCTCTATGTCTTCCTTCAATCTACTATCCTTCATGCCGTCACTCCTCCTCTCCGCTTTATTTGCCGGGCTTATATACAAAAATAGAGGGCGTCTGGCAAACACTAGAGTTGCCAGGAACAGTCATGATCCTTCTAGAAACTCGTGACGTGTTACCAGTCTAATGTTACGTTGTCTAATGTTTTTGTGTAATATTCTAGATATTTCGCCAGGTATCAATCAACACCCGAATACTTCATACTATATTATATAAAAAACTGGATTATCGAAAAACATTAAAACAAAATCTAATCTTACAAAGTGGTAATTCTAGCATCAGGCTTTCATCAAATGTTAATAAACTAAGCCATTAAAATAGATGATTACAAAATGACTGTCAGCGTGACTTCAATCTTTTATCAGGTTGTTGGTCATAAAACTTGATTACATAAAAAACTCTTTCTGGAAAACAGATATCCACTATATTTCTCAAAATCATTAGAAATGAGAGGTGTTAAGGGAATAAGAAGTATCTTATATTGAGGAAAAATATGCTTTATGTGGACTAAAAGTAGTTCAAAGAAAACTTTCAGAATAATAGTTTAGCCTGCTAAATATCATCTGTCTTCCATTCCACCTGGTCTCCATCTAATATATATAGTTTCTACCATTCATATCCAAAAAAAGAGTGTTTTGATATCATGGCTAGCCAAAAAGATTGTCGCAGTTATAAATTTTATGCATATTTTTAGAGATATTCAAAGATGGAAGGCAGATGCAAACAAGGAACCAAATTGTCTCATTGTATATTTTAATTTTAAACTATTAATGTGGCGGAAGAAAGTAATTGTTTTCTAGTAAGCATTAATTCATGTCCGCTGTTGTGGTTCTCCTCATACAGCATCAGTTGATAAATATCGATATTAGTTCAATTAAATACAGTATAGAGAACACAAAGTCCGAACTTTTAATTTTGATAGAAGACGTCGTTAGGTATTTTTAGAATAAACTATAATAAATTAGACACAGAGAGAGAGATTGTATGTACATTTATCTATAAATTAACCCTTCAGTGTAGTAATTTGTTTGTTTGAAGTTAAGCACAAAGCTACACAATGGGCTATCTGTGCTCTGCCCACCTCAGGTATCGAAACCCGTTTTCTAGCGTTGTAAGTCCACTGGGGCTAGATGATATTTACATCTTAATTATAACTAAAAAAATAAATAAAGTAAAGCACTATTTTTTTCTTTTAACACCCTAAACCTAAAACTAATTAATAATATTTATATTTCTATATTTCTTTGCAGAGCTCTGAAATTGATCCACATCTTCTCTATCAATCCCCATCTTGGACCTCTACAAATATCCCTAGGTCGTATGGTGATAGATATCATGAAGTTTTTTTTCATTTACACGCTAGTTTTGTTTGCCTTTGCCTGTGGCATGAACCAGCTTCTGTGGTATTATTCAGAGTTGGAGATGGAGCAATGTTATAGCCTACCTGGCGGGGAACCCAACTGGGGGAAGCAGAGAGATGCTTGCATAGCCTGGAGAAGATTTTCTAAGTACGTTAAGCAGTAATTAGTTTCAATATTCTTTTAATTCTTAAACAGTTAATGCTTATATTAAATTGACTACATAAATGAACAAATGCCTTGTTAATTAAAACATTTTGAACTTACGTAAAGAAGCTTGAGAACGTTATCCTAAAACAATTTTGAACATACAAATCAGCAAACTACGTCATAACTACTGCTAATAATAGCGCCACGGTGGAATGAATGTATTAGAACTATATTTTAACAGTGTTTGACAATTCGTAGGTAGTATGATGCCACCAAAAACTGATCGTTCTTGAAAAGAGTAGGTAACAAGACCATTCCTTGCAAAATATTCGTACACTTAGATCATAAAGATGTGTTCAGATCGGGAATTTAGAATTTTCAACATTGTAATATCCCTTATATTTAATGGCATTGGAAAACAAAGGAATGTGGGTCACTATGGGACACCATGAGACCTGCAACAAATCATATCCCAGTCGTTGTAAGCAAAGCGCGGCACCTTATAACAGATGAGAACACAAGGACTAGTGACAAAGTCTAATACCGAGATCAGGTGAAAAACTTGTAAAGTCATGTAGAAGCTTTTAAGCACTTTCCAAATTTTGTGTGATTTAGGTTATTCTGAGTTTTCCACGACATCGTAGATTCCTTTTCCTCTAATTTTCAATTAGTTTTACAGAGGAATTAAGGTTATAAATTGTACTGACCTTACTTACCCGAAGAGGATTAATACATGGTAAATAGATACACAATATTTTTCATGTAAATTAATATTTTCAAGGAATCGTGATATTAATGTTTGTAATATTCGCTCGTTTTTATCCGCAAAATGATATTGAAGATTAGGAAGTAAAAAATAATTGGAAACTTTATAGTTGTACTTTCAGTTGTACTTTACGCTTGAATTACATACATTATTATTTTGTGTTAAATATGCGTTTGAATCATCAAGTTACCACTGAAAGCAGAAACAATTTATTTCATGTATACTCTTTGGCCTAACGTTTATCGGGAGAAAATTATTTCCTTACATTTCTCAAAACAATTAAGGAGAAATAGCAGCTTTCTATATTCTAGCTAGGTATTTGGTATTTTCAACCTGATTGGTTCCTTATATGATTTTAGAGCTAAGCATTCGGGTCAGAAACCTCAACGTTCAGACGTAGACATCTATAATTTATAACTGCTGAGCAGAGGGAAGGCAAGAATCAGCAGCCTGATACGCTAACCACTAGCCACACCAGGAGATCCTAGTTATGACAAGAAACAGTTATTGTTATTAAATAATGTCAATAGGATCCCCGAGCTCAATTTTGGAAAAAAAATAAGTGTCTAGTGACCAACAAAATGATCTGATACTCACACTTCCTTGATGTATAAAGCGAAGGAAACGCGGTATGTTCTCAACAACAGTGTATAGAAACACCACCCAGATTGAGAGTGAAACATGCCACGGACACATCGAAGACATAATGGACATTTTCTGTAAAGAAGAGCAATAGGTCGAATAGCAATTAGTCAAAGTCGTTAGAGAACGGTTACAAGTCTCACAAACATGTGGCTAGCAGGATGTGGACTCGCTATCAGAACATCAGTACAGTTGGCTGGAAAACTCTAAGCCCTGTAAGGCGAACACTATTTGAAAATATGGGCTCAAAGTAACTGGCAATCCTTAGGTTCTTAATTGAATCAATAGATCAGAACAGAAACTAAACAACGAGTGAGCATGCAAAACATCAGGAATAGGTTAGCTTTTTACCAGATGACCAATAGCGTGTTTTCCTCTAATCCATCGCCACAAAACGGCCATTCTTCTTTAATTAATTGAAGAATATGTGGATTGATCAAAGAACTCGTAGGCAGAGATCTTGTTCACAGAAGAGTCTCACTTCACTGTACAACCAGATACGAGTGTACGCGTTTAGACAGTGGATGAAATCACACCAACCTCAGTTTTACAGAGGAAAGACCGCGTATGGTGGTGTCGATGGCACACTGGTTTGGGTAGTGATTAGTATGAGCAACCACACTGACATTTATATACTACGACATGATACTGTCAGTATCATACGATATATAAATGCAGTATTATAACTATTAGTATATATTGCAGGTGTAACTGATCAGAACTTTCTTCTAAAGAATGATAACGCGCATCCTATTGCACTCATCTGGTTAGCAACTTTCTGGAAGAAGCGAATATCGAGCGAATGGATTGACTACCACACTTACCGGATATGTATGTCATATTGATATACGACTTATATTAATGTTCAAGGTGATCATGCTTGTAATAAATAAATGCTTTTCGGTTATTTCTTGGATTGAAACGTCTGCGGTACCAAATGAGCATTTGTAACCATGGGCTCTAATACTAGACATTTATATACCAGATTACATGGATCTTGGTTTACATAAAATTAACTCAGGAGTGTCATGGTAGTTATTTAAAAACAAAACAAAAACTAGTTGTGCCTTGTAATAGATAGAATATAGAAACCTCCGACTACCCCATAACTGTTTGGAATGGTATATGTATATTTCCATTGTCGGGGACTATGAAAACACAAATACGTCTCTAGAATGTGTTACAAGTAAAAATATAAAAAAATGTATTTGAAGTGGAACTGTTCTAACAGTAGTAAAGTTTGATGACCTTTTTTATTACATAGGATATATTAATATACGCATTATTTATGCCATTAGTAAAACTGAAACTGCGGATGGTTTTATTCGTATTTATGTTTTATTAATGTACACATTAGTCACATAGTGATCAAGTTCTGTGCTTTCCCATTGTTTTTTGTCAAGCAGACAAGCGTAATTATTACACATTGCACTTGACTAAACGTTTGGATTTTTTTAACCTTAATAATCGAACTGTGCATCGCGTTATGTATAAACTGTGGCTTGAAAATACTTATACATATATTAATATGTGTAATAGAATTATATTTTAGAACTGTACAATGCAAGTCATTTACTGTCTTCCTCATTTGTCATGATCATATTTGAAGACTCTCAAAATTATTGATATTGTTGTCAAATAATCTAAAAATGGCTGAAAAAGACTTGCTTCAATTTTTTGGAATCACAAAAGTTAAAGTACCCAAGTATATCAGATAGATCTGTTTGATTATTATTTTGTATTTCTCTTTTTTTTTTCAGCCTGTTTGAGTCAGCACAAAGCTTGTTCTGGGCAAGCTTTGGGCTGATTGATCTCGGGATTTTTGAACTTAATGGAATCAAAGGCTATACTCGATTTTGGGCTTTACTGATGTTTGGATGTTACTCTGTAATCAATGTTGTGGTGCTCCTGAACCTCCTTATTGCCATGATGAATCATTCCTACCAGATAATTTCGGTACGTCATGTCTAAGACGTGTCTATATATTAGTTTATTTTTAATTATACCAAAGGAAGTTACTTAAATGTTATCTATCTGTTGGTGTTCTGTTTCTGCATATCGTCCAAGTTTTAATTAATCAAAGGTTCGAGGCTTGTAGAAAATGTTTTTATTTTTAAATTTTGTTTTATTAGCTGATTAGAATAGATTAGAGAAGTTAAATTACAACAAAGACACATTGAAAATCATAAGCTCTCCTCAGGAAAACTTGGACTTGATGTAAGTTGTTTCAAACATATTTGCAAATATTTCTACCCATCTTCAGTATTTTTGTGCAAAACACTATTGCCTTTTGAAGATGTAGTGAAATGATACAGTGTATTGTAAATTTACTTCAATATATATTTCTACTGTCTCTTGATAGCATTTTGAAGAATCTAACGCTATTTCTCGATTTTATATCTTAATTTCATACTGAACATTTGAAATATATTTGTTTATACAATTGAATATGTGTCCACAAGTTGAAAACACTAGTGATCTAGTGAAGTAATTCAAGATGAATTGAGGTAATAAAGCTTTCAGTTTTCATCCCTATTTACAAAAATAATTAGTTCAAGCGTATCATATTATAAGATATTGGAAAATGCAACTTACTACTTCAGTTACAATGTTAAAGCGGTCAGGGCGCTCGACTCGCAATCTGAGGGTGGCGGGTTCGAATCTCCGTCCCACCAAACATGCTCGCTCTTTCAGCCATTGGGGCGTTATAATGTTGCAGTCAATCCCACTGTTCGTTGGTAAAAGAGTAGCCAAAAAGTTGGTGGTGGGTGGTGATGATTAGCTGCCTTCCTTCTAGTCTTACACTGCTTTACTTAGTCTTACTTTGCGTGAAAATTCAAAACAAACAAACAGTGTTAAAACGCATCGCCGCTATCAACTAATTTCAAGTCCCCCGGTAAGTCTTGGGATTTACGATGATAAAATCAGGGGTTGGATTCCACTCGGTGGACACAGCAGATAGCCCGATAGAAAAAATTATTAATCAGTAAGATGTGTATTATTGAAAAAGGAACGAAACAATTGAAAGGTTTTCATGGTTCGACTTTATGTAATCGATGACCTTTACGAAGTATTTAAGAGACGAGATTCGATATATTATATTAATTAAGGACCGAAATAAGTTTCGTTACTCAGGTCTCTGAAGAGTCATGTTCAACAGGGTTCTGTCGTTGAGCTTCGTTTCTGTGTTACGCGTTTACATCTTTTCAAGTTTATTGTTTTTGTTAACACTAACATATATTGTTTTGAAAGAGATATGAATTAGAGTTTTCGTCAAAAAAAAAGAAGAAAAAAATAGTAAAATTACCAGTAATTAATAAACAAGAATCAGTTTTATGAAAGCATTGTACTGTTGAATTATACTATATTAATTAAAAAGTTTAATATTCCACAATATTTGACTTTATGGGTATTTTCCATTTCGCAGGAACGTTCAGACACTGAATGGAAATTTGCTAGGAGTAAGCTGATCCTGAATTTCTTTGAGGAAGGAAATACACTTCCTCCACCCTTCAACATCATTCCGAGCTTGAAACATGTGATGCGCCTATTTGGAAAACATCAGCCTCGGAGAGACATGTCGATTAGGGTAAAGTTACTGTACTGTTTCTATTTTCATCAAAATATAACACCTCAACCTTCGCAGAATCGTACAGCTTAACTGTCGAATTATAATCTGTTTTTCACGTATTAGAATTTCAAATGGTCTGAAACTGAGTTAACCGATAATTTAAATTTAGTAGTTAAATTGTACTTTGGATTTAGCACTAAAGTAAAAGCCGATATATATATAGTCAGTTTATGATATTGCCAACAAGAGTGATATACAGAGTTTTCTTTTTTAATGTATAAACAACAATACAATTTACAATAACAGTTACTACAAATAGTTATTACAAACAATGATTTTGAACAAAAGTTTCACAAACTTACAAGCAATATAAAGTCTTCTTTCTAGTCTGGAACTTCCTTGATATCTCATCGATGTTTCACGATGAGCGAGTTGATTACAAGTTGTTTTAGGTACAATTCGCTTAATGGTAAGCTTGCTAGCTTTGTCCTTCGTTATTCACCAGCCACACACGCCGAGTTTTCAACGATTGAAGTTAGCTAATGTTTTCGTAAATATACTAATGTTCGATGAAGTTAAATGATTTGTAATGTTCGAACTTTGTAAACGCTCCTGGTCAAATATTTGTTTTCCGATAGATAAGCGCTATAACAATCACAGTTATAGCTACCATGGTTTATAGTACATTGACTATACCAAACTAATAATAGATACTCTTTTTTGGTGCGTCGAGTTGGTTATATTTATATGTGTGTGGAGGGTTTCTAGAAAACTCAGTTTTACATAACAATACTGACGCTACATTTAAGCGTTTTCGTTGCATACAT
>NW_013666064.1:101023-102223 GCF_000517525.1 Limulus polyphemus | reverse complement strand
TGCAAGTTTTTAAATACAAACTTAATCTAAACAAACATTTATATTAAAATAACTATGTAATAACAAATTCGTTACAACTCTCTCCTTAGAGAATTAAAATTTGGCTTTAGACAATTTTTAACTAAGATATTATATATATATACATTTGCAACAATACATTAAATATAATACATTGTTCAAAGGATTATACCACTTCAATAATCATTACAGTATACAAACACAATCAATACAAAAAATCTTATGATCATAAAATTACATAACACGTGAAAGTGCATCAGTACAAATGTTATCAACCCCTTTTAACATGGATTATCCCCAGATCATACTCTTGTAGTGATAAACTGCAATTTAACAGTCTTACGTTTTTCTTTTCTTTTTTTCTTTCTTTTTTTTATTAGTGGGTAACAATACTAAGACCATGTCCCCAGGACGGAACTTACGTTCTTCAAAAGCTGGGATAGGTTTCAGAGAAGCAACAGGGATTTTCTGGTTAGGTTTTTCGACCAACTGACAGGTATGACAAGTTTTACAAAACCGAGAAACGTCTTGCCCAATTTTTGGCCAAAAGAAATGTCTCATAGTTTTGTCAAATGTCTTGATGACACCTAAATGATCTCCTATGGGGAGTTCATGGGCAACTTTCAATATTTCAGAACGATATGCTTTGGGAACAACGATTTGATAAACAATAGCCCAGTTCTCTGAAGCTGGCACATCTGGTGGTATCCATTTCCTCATAAGCACACCATTTTTGAAAAAATAACCATTTGGAACTTTCTCCAGTTCATCTTTTGGGAGTGCAAATTTAAATAGTGGAGAGATCTGCAGATCCTTTTTTTTTCTTTTTTTTGCTCAGCAAACAGTTTACATTTAGTAAATGGAACTTCACTAGGTGAATCAGATCCCTCACGCCTATCGTTGTTCATCACCGAGGAATCATCAGTAGGACAATTATCCACAAGATCCTCGTCGGATCCAAAAAATGTCTGAGACAAATCTATAATATCGTCCTCTGAATCCATGTCTATCATTTGTTTTTGGTGTAATTTCTTAGCCTCCGCTCGATTCACAGCACATGAGGGAAACAAATCGGAATTCTTCTCAACGGAATTCTTCTTAGATGAAACAGTGATCGACTCACTAACTATTTAGGTTCGGCAACGACTTTTCCCCGAGCCAAATCTTTTCCCAACAATAATG
>NW_013666064.1:98471-100039 GCF_000517525.1 Limulus polyphemus | reverse complement strand
TTCTCCAGTTCATCTTTTTGGGAGTGCAAATTTAAATAGTGAAGAGATCTGCAGATCCTCTTTTTTTTTTTTGCTCAGCGAACAGTTTATATTTAGTAGGTGAATCAGATCCCTCACGCCCATCGTTGTTCATCACCGAGGAATCATCAGTAGGACAATTATCCACAAGATCCTCGTCGGATCCAAAAAATGTCTGAGACAAATCTATAATATCGTCCTCTGAATCCATGTCTATCATTTGTTTTTTGCGTAATTTCTTAGCCTCCGCTCGATTCACAGCACACGAGGGAAACAAATCGGAATTCTTCTCAACGGAATTCTTCTTAGATGAAACAGTGATCGACTCACTAACCATTTTAGGTTCGGCAACGACTTTTCCCCGAGCCAAATCTTTTCCCAACAATAATGATACACCCTTAATTGGCAGAGTAGGTCTTACTCCAACCACAACTGGTCCCAAAACTAGGTCTGATGCTAAATAAATGTTATGAAGAGGAACATTAACAAAGCCACCCTCAATATCCTGAGCAACAACAGACTCACCAGTGGCAGAACTCGAATCTAAAGGCAATATAACTTCTAACAGCAATAATTGAGTTGCTTCAGTATCACGTAGAATGGGATTGTCAATGTCATTTGTCAAAGACACAGAACCAAGAGACACAAAAAGTCTAAATTTCTCCATGATAACATCAGCCTTTATATTAGTGGCCCTATCAACAGCATCGGGTGATTTGGTGAAACTACATCCATATGTGGCCACAAACGCACTGGGTGTTGCCTCCTTTTCTATTTTCTTCTTAAAACACCAACAATCGGACATAACATGGCCAGGTTTTTACAAAAATGGCAGACAGTCCTTGATTGTTTTAAAGAAGTTTTATCCTGACTGTCAAAAGATTTCGAACTAGATAAGCTAAATTTTTAGATGGATCCTCAACTTTAGTGGATTGAACCGATACAGGTTTTTATTAAGATGGTAGGAATTTCTTTTTATGAAAAGTAGTTTTATGTGTTAAAGTGTAGTCATTGGAAAGAGTGGCTGCTTCCTGTAGTGTTTCAACTTTTTTTCATCTAAATAAGTTTTGAGGTTGTCACGTGCATAACGCTTAAATTCCTCAATTAGACATAATTGTCTTAGTTTGTCGAAACTATTACCAATATACATAGAATTACACCATTGATCAAAATAAACCTCTTTTTCGTGGACAAATTCCATGATTATCTTGTTTGCGATAACCTTGAAACTTTTAGCGATATGCTTTGAGAATAACTGCTTTAACCTTATCATAATTCGTACAATCTTATAGAGAGAGAGCAGCACATGTTGGAAATATCTATAAACTTCATTTTCATTAAATGATGGCACTTTAACATATCGATTAAATTCAAAGTTGCCATTTTGTCTTGGTCGATAGGAGTTGAGTCTAATTTCCACTTCTTTCAGTCTAATTTCTTTTTTGGCTTCAATTGCGAACTTTTGCGGCCTCGAGACGTTTATTTTCTCTTTCAGCTTCAATACGAGCTTGTTCATTTTCTTTCTCGGCTTCGATACGAGCTTGTTCGAG
>NW_013666064.1:94420-98461 GCF_000517525.1 Limulus polyphemus | reverse complement strand
ACACTGAAGTTAAATGGTTTATAGTGTTCGAACTTTGTGTTCGAAGTTTTCCGATAAATGAGCGTTCTAACAATCACAGTTATAGCTTCCAACGTTTATAGTACACTGTCCATAGCAAACTAATAATATATATATATACTCTTTTTTTTTAGTTGGTTATATTTATAGGCGTGTGGAGGCTTTCAAGAAAACTCAGTTTTGCATAACAATACTGATGCTAACACAAGCGTTTACGTACATACATATGTTGTTGATTTTTACTCTCGAGAATCTTCTACAACTTTGGAGAATAGGAGGGAGTTTCACAATACATATTTGACAGTATAAACTATGCATGTTTTTAAACATAAATTTAATCTAATCAACATTGATATTAAAATAAATATATACTAACAAATTCGTTACACGTTTTAAAGCAACAGAAATAATTTCATCCTGGTTTCCAATTTTGGTATATTTTACTTGCATTTGTTATTATCTTTTATTATACTCGTACATTTTAAAATAACCTAATTTAAAAATATTTGAAACAACAACACTTAAAATTTGTCGTAAATGAACACAAAAACGTAACTAGCGAAAAATTGAAATGCTTTCAGTAATTGTAATAGTCTGTATGTAATAGAGTGTATGAATAGAAAGGTTACGAAGGAATATGAAATATGTAGTTCGTTGGTTGTTTGTAGTTAAGCACAAAGTTACACAAAGGGCTATCTGTACTCTTCTCACCTCGGGTATCAAAACCCGGTTTCTAGCGTTGTAAGTTCGCAGATATACCGTTCTGCCACTGTGTGCGTGTGAAATATATATTGGATCTCTGATAATAAACATTGCCTGGAAGATAATCTGAGACTGAGTATGCAGGCCAGTCTGACATGGCTTTGTTGTTAGGGCGCTCGACTCGCAATCTGCGGGTCACGTGGTCGAACCTCCATCGCCGAACATACTCGCCCTATCAGCCGTGGGTGAGTTATAATGTCTCGATCAATCCCACTATTCGTTGTCGCTAAGCAGAATTGACTAGTTACCTTCCCTATAGTGTTCCATTGCTAAATTAGTGACGTTTATTTGCAGGTGAGATGGGCGTCACCAGGTAGATGCTGCTCGAGAATCGCTGATGATGCATTAGCATCTAAGGTATCCTAACGGTATTAAGCGGCTTCAGGACTCAAATCTTTATAAGCTTTAGTTGGCTGCCGTAAACTACGTCAGCTGGTCAACTTGTCCTGCTACCATCTATGGCAATGCGCTAGAGTTAGGCAAGCTGTGGCAAACTGCTGATCAAAGGTGACGCATCCGAATCCTAAAAAGCTGTCACGTCACTTAGTTCTAGCAATGTAAAAGTATTATCTTATTTCTGCATCAATACTTTCCTGAATCTTGCAGGAAGCATTCATAAGGTATATTTTCCACCATATAGTCAGCTTGCTGATTCTACACGTAAGAAGTGAAATGTTGAGATATAGGTTCAACTAAAAAAAAAGGAAACTTTTGGAATTAGGCCACTGTGGCATATTCGTTATCGTATAAAGACGCTCCGCACTTTGAAACTATGGGTACACTATAAAAGTAACGGTCAGGTCTCATTGTTTGGTCAGACCCAAAAGTAGTAATGGTTGTCCTGATTAACTGTCTCCCCTTTAGTCTGTAAGTTTAAAATGAGGAGCAACTATGAACAGATAGCGTAACAGAATATAATTTTAATGGAATATTAGAGCCTATTCTCTACCTATAATAAATCTGAAATTGTAGGTTTTTACATGTCTCGTTATTCTTATTAGCCTACATATATAACAAACCAACTCTGTGTATTATATATTTCAGGACAGTTGGTGTGTTAAGTTTTTAATCTCATGTTGGAATAACATAAATGCTGTGGCAACTTCATCACAAGAGTGGAAGATACTGTGAATACGTGTCTTTCTGTGCCGGGTACCTCAATGCTAATGTGCATTTGGTGTTATATTCGCTAAGGGTCAATATTCTTAATAAACCTGAAAAAAAAAGGGTCACAAGTGCTATACAGCTGAAAAGCAAGGAATGTGGAGCTCCAATATTGTTATATTTTATAATAATTTATTTTCCCACTGTAGCCCTCCGGTTCAAACACTTAGTAAAACGAGTTTGTTTGTTTTTGAATTTCGCGCAAAGCTACACGAGGGCTATCTGCGCTAGCCGTCCCTAATTTAGCAGTGTAAGACTAGAGGGAAGGCAGCTAGTCATCACCACCCACCGCCAACTCTTGGGTTACTCTTTTACCAACGAATAGTGGCATTGACCGCCACATTATAACGCCCCCACGGCTGAAAGGGCGAGCATGTTTGGTGTGACAGGGATTCGAACCCACGACCCTCAGATTGCCTTAACCACTTGGCCATGCCGGGCCCAGGTAAAACGAGTATCTTTATATTTTTGCTGGTAGTAGATTCAAAAATAAAATACGAAGCATACAGTGGATGTCTTTTTTTGTTGAACTAACTACTCTTATGTTTTGAAAGTGGGATATATAACCGTAAGAGACAGAAACTATCACAACACGAAAAATTGTGATAATTTATAGTGAAGCTTTTTATAAAAAAATGAAGATGTTTAGAATCTGAATTTGTCGCATAATTGAGCTGGATTATATTGTAGTATTCCTAGGATAAAACTCTTGAACAAGCGGTATCATGAAGTATTTAGTTATAACAAAAGTACTAATGTAGAGATGTAAATTATGTTGCATTTAAACTAATGATTTTCTTTTGTTATTTTATGTATAGAAAAAAGAAACCAAAGAGAGGGAAAGGGAATCCCGATATCAAGTAAGAATAACTTTTAACAATGACATTCAAAATACATGTGTATTAAAAATAAATATATCGTTAAGTATCCATTTTATTTTTAAGAATCATAACATGTTTTAAGTTAATCAAAATGAATTGAGAAGTCCAAATGCTGGTTTAAATTTATTGATACAAATTGCATTCACCGAATTTGAATCGAATTGAACATGCATAGGATGTTCTGAGATAACGTTCGGCAGCAGGTGACGCACCCCCAAGAAGTGTGCCACATTATTCTAGCTGCTCATTAAATAGTATTAGTAGCGTGCAAAGCAACCATTGCATAGTTACGGTACGGGACCCGAGTATCATTCCGGCTACTAAAGTTATGCTATTAATAAAATCAAGATCGGCGACCACCTTTCAGGCGCCGAGTGCACACCTGCATATGAAATTCCAAAATCTAAGTACAACTAATAATTCTACCTCCATGTTAATAATTTTGACCCCAAAATATTTTAAAACTGGTATTTTGTAATAACATTTATTGTGTGTAATATATATATATATACATAATTGAAACTTTTCTTTCTACGTAGCTCAACTCAGAGGTGTTCCGTCCATAAACAACACATCTTTCGATTTTTAAAGAATTTTTTGATCCATTCCAAAACGTAGTTTGATAGTCGCTAAAAAAATAATCATCCCTTGAGAATAGAATTATCCATGTCTTGTTTCTCATGAGTTTTAAAAGTATAAAAAAAGGACAAAACTATACTTAAATTTTGATGTGGAACCTATACATACACACACACATATTTATATAATGTCGCTTCCAGTTCCTTAGTAATGTCTAATAACAAGTATTTGATCTAGGAATATTTATATTATTGGGCGGAAGACAATATTCTGTATTAATTATATATGCAGGATACTATAAAAACTGATATTTTAGGCACGTAAGTAAGAGCTATATAACTAAAATAGTATAAATTGTAAGTATTTTAAAATGTTTTCTGCAAATTTCCAAATTGTAAATACTCAGACTATTTTATTACAAAGAAGTTGCAGTTTCAAAGACGAATTTCAAAGACCAAGAGCAGATAGATACTCATTTTTAAGTTTGTTTATGGTGACATATTGGACAATTAATTTTTATTTTGAACTATTTTGTCTGATATCATAATGCAATTAGGAACTTTACATTAGTTTGTAAAATACTTTAAGCTTAAATTGATTATGTCGAGATATACTTCCATAATACAACATTCCACCA
>NW_013666064.1:89588-93420 GCF_000517525.1 Limulus polyphemus | reverse complement strand
AAAGTAAACCTACAGACATCGGTCTTGTTTAACAAAATCTGCCTACATTAATATCTATGCATATATTTATATAAGGTTGAGTTTGTTATACTAAATCGACGTTGAATATGCAAGTTAACAAGTCACGTGACACCCATAACTGATATATAGTCGCGGGGGAGTGAAATGTATCAGAACTAAATTTTGACATTGACGCCACAGAAATCTGATGGCTTTTGAGAAGGGCATGACAGCCCTGTTTCCGACGCAAATTAATTATAAGCTAAGATCATAGAGATGTGTCCAAGTCGGGGACTTAGAACTTCCATAACGGAGATATTCCTTGTAAAGGACCATGGTTTAACTGGGGACCAGTACCATCCAGAAACAGACTTGGAACAAGTCTTACCCCTGCTGCGGTAAAAAAATGCAGCATCATGTAAAAAAAGTAAGAATTCACGAACACAAAGGTCGATGACAAAAGCCATACTGTGTCTCAGACAACAATATGTAATATAATCAAAGATCTTCGTGTGAAAACGATGCCAAAAGGGTATTGGTTCAGCAAGATAAGGCTTACAGTCATACGCCTCGTTCAACCATCGCGTATCTCAAGCAGCTGGAGAATGAATTGGGTATCATTGTTATCCCATATGAAGACATACTGATCAAGTTCCAGGATTCGCGATTATGGATTTCTGTGCAATTCGAATGTTGAAACGAGCGATGAGAAACCGTCATTTTTGTATACTAGATGAATTATGAATAGCTTCCATAGAGGAGTTGTGTGCTTTGGACTCGACAACCTTACGATGGAGCCTTTTGCAATGGAAACCATGCTGGAGACTATTGTCAGGATGTACGATCGTCAGATAGAGCATGGCCAGACGTGACAAGGATCCAAAATCGTTTTAACATGACGTACTCAACCATCTATATACATGCATTATGTTATGTCTCAAACTTTTTTATAACGTCAACACGATTTAACATTTAGGATCATTTGTTCAGGGTAAAGCTACTGCTAACCATGATATATTCTTATAATAGTGAATATATAACTTTTTCTTTACATATCTTCTTAAACGAATAGTTTTTATTATCACAGCTAGTATTTTGTGACTAACTCAACGAATGTAATTTTAAAAGCTTTTATAATTTTTGTCACATCTTTATTAGAAAATGTGTCTTTGTGGAATGAATTTAAGTGTGTTAAGTGAAATTGACAATATTATTTCTTAGTAAAAGGTACATCGTTTGCTTGCACCCATTGAAATTGTTGGTGTCTTAACCCCCAGAGCTGATATTTTCATTTAAAAGATGAATGTTTAGAAAAGTAGAACAAATATCATGGCATGATTGCTTTTGCTAGCACTTGTACCAAAAGAATTACCATAATTATTGTACTATTAATACACCCAAAGATACACTCATCACCACTGGCAAGCTGATTTTCTTTTGGCATTATAACTTTAGTTATATTTCAATCTTTCTTTGATAACTGTGTGATATTAATGCAGAAACTTATAGAGTAGTAAGCTTTATTTTTGTATATAATTGTTTTATAAAGTTCACATTATTTTGCTGATGTATAATATAAAAAAATGTGCAGTCAAGTCACAAACTCCTTAAATATATGAAATTGTTGTTTTCGTTGTATTGTATTTAGATGAAACACATGTACTACGTTCAAGATGCAGATACTGTTAAGATTAAAATAAGTTATTTAAATTGCATATGTTCATAATATTTATTCTAGTCTGTTATGAAAAACCTTGTTTGGAGATATGTTACTGCGCAGCAACGAAATGCTGAAAACCAGTCTGTAACGGAAGACGACATCAACGAATTGAGACAGGATGTCTCCTCCTTCCGGTTTCAGTTGATGGGCTCATTGAGAGAAAGTGGTGTTATCAAACCGGAGATAAAAGTGGAAAAGTCTGAGGGTAATAAGAAATTAATGTATTATTTCTCTTTACAAATATACAAATTTGAATGTGCACTCACATCCATACGTACAAAGTCTTATTGAACTGAGGCTCGGTATAGCCAGGTGGTTAGGGCGCTTGATTCGCAATCTGATGGTCACGGATTCGAATCTCCGTCCCACCTAACATGCTTGCTCTTTCAGCAGTGGGGGTGTTATAATGTGACGGTCAATCCCACTATTCGTTGGCGGTGGGTAGTGATGACTAGCTGTCTTCCCTCTAGTCTTTCACTGCTAAATTAGGGACGGCTAGTGCAGATAGCCCTCGTGCAGCTTTGCGCAAAGTTCAAACCAAACTTACTGAACTGAAATGTCCGCATTTAGGCATCACACTGGTTATCATAATCAGATTTAACCAGATATTTAGCGTTATAAGTATTCAGACTTGCCGATGAATGAATGTGGGTTTTTGTGTATTTCCGTTCCAAGAAATATGTAGTGTGTTTGAGAATCTCTATGGAAATATTTCGTTTAGTCAGTACCTCATGGGTTTTTATACAATGTTTTCCTACAGAACTTTTAAAGCAGTATCACACCGACCTTCACGTACAGTTCTCTTTCTGTTTCTTTGCTTAATATTTTAAACACTGCAATTTGTACATGATATATCCAAGATAAATACAGATCTGAAAAGTTTACTTTCGAGTGATTTTCAACCATCTTTAAGGAAAGGCCCGACTTCTTAAAGAGTTTTGTATTGTAAAGAGATATCATTTAATATGGTATATAACGCCATATCTAAAGATGTGTGGTCTGTCGATTGGTAGTTTGTGTGATATTACATCATAATAACTCTAATAATTTTCTTTAAACAAAACTTTATTTACTGGCCCTACCTATACCATTGTTCAATATTACGAACGTATATCATCCCGACCAAATTCCGCTGCCAACGAAATATTTCGCTCAGTTCTAGAACTCATCAGGTTGGGTAGGTAACACGTAAAACTTCGGTTGAAATGCTATCTATAAAACTCGTTTATGGGATATCGGTTCATATGGCATATGGCACATATGCCGGCGAAGACTGATCTACAGATTAGTAATTGTGTTGCATGCCCAGCAGACCTGATGAACACTGGTATTCTACACATTCGGAATTGTGCCGTGGATATACTATTATATTCTACTCACTGAGGAACCGAATAGGGCTAGTCAAGAAAGATTTGTTAAAAATTATAATCAGTCTTATTCCGATGTAATATCAGTCATATTACATTTGTTTTCTTATGTAAGCTTAATTAAAAAACACAGTAGTGGTGTTTTCCTGATGAAACCGTAATGGTAAAACGTCGAGAAAACTACACTAAAATAAAATTTTATTTTTTTGAATTATAAATGTGTATTATTTGATAAATATTGTGAAAAAACTTCAGCGTGCTTTAAGAACGCTCAGATCTCGGGTATTTACACATTCTTTCCATTGATGAACTCAACTAGGGTCGATTACTTAAAACATAATTATCTAGTGATATCTTCAGTGACTTAAGTGATAGTATAGACCACTAACCATGACAAAAAACGAAATCTGATCGCTACAACCTTACCCGTTATTCTTAACAAATGTGAAATTTCTATCCTTTATTAACCATCAAAATCTAAATGAGCACTTAAAAATAAATTTTAATTAATTAGTTAAAATGTATTACTTTGCTACATCCGGCAAAATTATAAAAAATTGTACATCTTATTTGAGCCATGATTCAAAAATTCATGGATTTTGCGCAAAGCTATACGAGGGCTATCTGCGCTAGCCGTGTAAGACTAGAGGGAAGGCAGTTAGTCATCACCACCCGCCACCTACTCTTTTACCAACGAATAGTGGGATTGACCGACACATTATAACGCCCCCACGGCTGAAAGGGC
>NW_013666064.1:60886-88588 GCF_000517525.1 Limulus polyphemus | reverse complement strand
CATTATAACGCCCCCACGGCTGAAAGGGCGAGCATGTTTGGTGTAACGGGGGATTCGAACCCGCGGCCCACAGATTGCGAGTCGAGCGCCCTAACCACCTGGCCATTTCATGGAAGGGGGGGGGGGGAAGAGACCAATCTCCCCACTTAATACGCTGCTGCTGAAAAACTTAAATAGTTTGAAGACAAATATTAAAATAATATACAAGTAGTTACTTCTTTTTACGAACAATCTAAAAACATTATTTTTATTTGACAATAAAACTTAAACTGTATAATAAACCGTTTATTTCTTTAATCACTGCTGGTATATCTGTTTAAGGAAGAAGCCGAGGACAGCAATTCTAAAAACTTTTATATTCTTACTAACGACTCGGCTGTTAAGAATAGACAGTGATCGAAATTTCAGTTTTCGTATGGTCATAGTGAGTGTTTTATTAGTTAATTATTAGTGAAATGTTTATATTTTAAACTAAAAGCCCTAGTAAAACAACTGACCCAAAGGGCTGAACAACTTTCATTTTGTTTGTGGATAAAAGATATGGAATTTTCAATCTCAATGACATCTTATGCGCACATAACTTCAGCTATAATCGTCATTAATGGCTCAAAACAATCTATTCGTTGTTTTAGCTCTCTGGTGTATTGATATATCTTCTTCCTTCTGTTAGGCTAAAGCCTGTCAGCTGTATCACTCTACAAAACTTTATCACACATTCCTACCCAGATACAATTCTTATTCTACTACCTACTTCATTCACTGTTGTTCCTCTATTTCAATATTTTGTCTTCATCTCACCCTTGATATTCTTCCGATTAACATCCACTACATGTATTTTTGGGTATCTTTCTTTAACTATCCACTTGACATACTCATACCACCTAAACTGGCTCCTCTCTATACATTCTAGCACAGAACCCACTTAAAGCTCCTCCTTATATCCTCATTTCTTATTATACCACCATGAGTAACTCCATATAGGATCTCAAAGCTTTCATCTCTGCTGCCTGTATTTTACTCGTTTCTTGGTTAACACCCAAACTTCTAAGACGTGTATCAATAATGGTATTATAAATAGCGTATTTATATATAAATTCTGTTTATTATAACCTAAATAAATATTTTGTGGTTTTATATATACATATTAAATGACAGCACATTGCGAAAGCGTTATAGCTATAGAGGGCTGAGTACGTTATATTAAAACGATTTTGAATATGCAGATTAGCAAGGCACGTGACAATCATTGCCGATGTAAACTCGCGGAATGCGTCAGAACTACATTTTTACATTGTTTGAAGTTTCGTAGGTAGTGTGATATCCCGAAAATTGACCAATTTTGGAAATATTAATACACTTAGGTCGTAAAGATGTGTTCTGATTGGAGATTTACATTTTAAACTAAAAGTCCCACCTAAAACGAATTTCTTTGGAAAACAAAGAAATATGGATCAACTTAGTGCCCTTGGGGTATCCAAAAAGTGATCTGCAACAAGTCGTACCCCAGTTTTTGAAAGTAAACTGTTGCGTCTTGTAACAGTTGAAAATCCACGTGGCAAAAACCGTCCACGATCCCTAAGCAACATAATTAAGGACATCTGTCTAGAAAAGCAACACAAGAGATTTATACACAAGTTGCTTCCACGAAACAGGCATTCAGACCGTCGCATACCTCAAACAGCTAGAGATTGGAATGAGTATTCATGCCATTCTATGTAAAGTTGCATATTAATTTCTGTGTGATTGGATTGTCGAAATGGTCACTATGAAACCATTCTTATACTACACTAGATAGAATATGGAAAGAATGTAGGGATGAGGGGGGTGTTTTCAACATGATAGTTATACGACAGAGCATTCTTGCAATGGAAACTACGCTTCAAGGTTATTGTAAATATGCATGGTCGCCAGCTGGAGCACTACGTCCAGACGTTGCAGCATGGGCTTTAACGATGTGTTAAGGCTCCAAAATCGTTGTAATAAAACGTATTCAACCATTGTATTTAAAAAGCACGATTATAGTATCTACTATCCAAAAGAATACAACATGTACATATACCAATATATTTTGATAATCAACAATTTTTTGTTATTCACTTTCTATACGGAAGAACAAAGTACATATAGAAGTTATAGTTTTCATATACCAGCGTTATTGTTTTCGTTGCCATAGTTAGTAGCCAATAAAATTTACTATTTTTCCTTTCAGCTACCTGCAAGAAGATAAAAGTTCGAGAACGACGACTGTTGAAAGATTTTAACATCGGATTAGTGGAAGGTTGCTCAGGCGAAGCTCCTCCTGACATCAAGACTAGTGAAAATAAACTTTCTTTGAAGTCAGGTAACCATCATCCATCTTCTAAATGGAGAGAAATGATTACAGATGCCAAACGATCCCAAATCGGAAGTAGCAGAAGCCTAGATTCTACGGGTAGAACAGATAGCTTAAGGAAATCATTAGAGAAAGAAATTGATCTACACACTATAGCACCTGTAAACGATACTATTCGTAAGGAAGGAATTCTTTGGAGGTCAGTTTTTGAAGAGAATTTGTTCAAAGATACAAATAATATAAAGTTGAAACCTGAACCTAATTCAGAGCTTAAGCAGTCACGTTTAGAGGATAAAAGTGATTCTTCATCAGTTAATGAAATCAACCAGCTTGAGCCAGAAAAAGAAACTAAATGTTATCTATACAATAATTACTCCAGTAAAAGAAACATCTCCAAAGATAATCAGGGAAATCAAAATGTTTCACAGTCAGTCAGTGACCAGGAAAATAACGAGAAAATAACTGTAGTACCAGAAACACAAGTTAAAAACTGTTTGAACCATCAGATGTTTCCTCTACTAGGAAACATTGATGATGAAACTAGAAGTGGTTATTTTTACAGGACACTTCCCCAAAAGCCATCACAATGTGGACAAACTATATCAAACAACACCTCTAGAACACTTCCTCCTTCTAAAAAGTTAACAGCAATTCAAACAATAATGCCTCCAAACTTAATTGATAACACCATCTCCTCTAGCCAATCACAGACTTCAACGTTAACTGAGAGTTCCAACCCAGCTACCGAGCAATTACACGATAATAAGGGTGACATACAGAATTCAAAGCTATCAACATCCGGACAAGATGAGTCACTTCCACAAGTACTTGAAGCTGGAGAAGATCTAAATAAAATGACATCTAAAGTCATTAATGTTAATAAAACCATCATGGTAGACGGTGGTATAGATAACGCTGCTTTTGAGAACTCACTACATAAAGTAACTGAAGACACCATAAGACCTACTGAAACCCTAGAACAGAATATGACCAATGTTTCTAGATGTCACTATCCAATTATTGCACCTAATGTGATGGCCGACCCCATTCACACAGTAGAAATGCCTCAGGATTCAGATTCAACTGTGGTGGAGGTACCCCCTAGCCCCCGCAGTGGTCAGAAGGTAGATTGCGAAAATCGTATTCGTCTTCCTCCACCTCCACCACCACCAATTTCTGGTAAGAAATTGCCCCTAGGGGATTATCAGCAAGCAGATTCATCCTCAAGCTCTGGTAATTCAACAGCATCTTCACCAGACTCTGGACGACAGTTGTTGATTCCAATCTCACAACATGTTCCAGATGTTGCCACTATCAAACGACATCATCATATGGGCTGGATGTAAAAGGAAAACAACAAATTTGTTTCGAATATTAGACTACTGGCTTTATAAGCAATAATGTAGATAAAGCCACAAGACGCTACTGTAAACGTATGTTAGTATATGCATCTTAAAAATATTTGATGCAATTAGGACATATTAAAGCTACTAGACACTGTATCGTAATACCTAGTACACAGCTTTCTATCCATAAAACGTAATGAATAGAAATTACGTATAGTACACAAACACATTATATATATATATATATATATATATATATATATAGTGCAATAAAAACGTTTTGACCCACACTTTGAATATTTTGAACATAACTAGTAATTAATCTTTATGTGAAATTTTACTTTACACAAAACACTTTATTACACTTTTCTCTCTTCTTCCTTTTAAAAAAATTAATGGATTATATTATTTTACAATTTATCATTTGTTTATTCAGTTCTTGAATGAAAATAGGTTTTTTAAAATAAAGATAAATGGCTTAAAACTTTGATGTAAAGAGTCAGCAAGATGAACGGTGTAATTTGCTATGAAAAGTATTTCGTTTATTTCATACTCACTCCAGGAATTACACATTATTTGTTCATATTACGATAACAAAAACAAATCCTATACAGAGGAATAAAAATATCAAATATTTTACGTAGAAGAATTATAGTTTGTATTTTAAAAATTGCATATAAAAAATAACTTGGTATTCTAAACTATCCAGGAAAATAGTGTTTTGAATACAAGTATTATAATAACGAGAAATTAAAAGAGAAATGATTCAATATAATCATATATTTCTCGACATGTTATTTAGAGTAACAGTTATTGATTTTAATGGAAAAGGTATGGGTAATATTTTTGGATTTCTAAGTAAGCTTACATTTATTAAAAAAATATTTTATGGAAACTATATAATCAGTAGTTTTGGATTTTTGTTGTTCAATAATTGTTAAAATGAGAAAACAATTTACATAATACATAAACTGTATGTTTATCGTTCAACAATACATTTCTGAACCCTTGTGTGCTTATTACAAAATAAAGATATTCTAATTCTACGACCCACAACTTTTTCAAATTTTTTTTTGGTGAATTTTGTGTATGACATCAAAGTCAGTTTCCTTTTGAGTAATTTATGTATAAATCAAATCGATAATCAAATAAACATTTTTTGCACATCGCTAAAACATTTATTGAAGCCATCAACAGCTTCCATTGAAAAACACTACATGTTATTACTTTATTATGCCATATACAAGAATAGTTAAAGAACATTCTTGTTATATTGTTCTTAAACACAAACTGTATGAAGAAATCCCCTTTGTGAGGAGGAGAAGAAAGAAAAAAAAATCTTTAATGCCTTCAAGATCCACACATGCCTTAAGTAATTGTAGATGTTGGTTACTTGAATCAAATATATTCTGACAACACCACAACAAATGATACATATATAGCATTCAGTGATTTTTATTATTATTATTATTATAAGTCATGCATTTGAATGTATGTAGTTTAATAATTTGTGTAGTTCACAACTGTCTTTGGTAAATTTTTCATCAGACCACGCAAGGTTAATTATCATGTCTGATGATATGTACGGCAGCATTGTAAAAGTGACACTACAGCTTCTTGTCCTAAAAGTTGTTATAGTCTCTACCATTGTAATCTCCAGCTAACCCTTGATGTTTTCCTTTCATAGTCTTCTGCATTTATTAGGACAACTGTCCTGAACTATTTGGTTGCATGACTTTTTTTTTCTGTAGCATGTCTCTTTACTTTAAAATACATTGGGTATCCCATCTTCAGTCACCCTTGTATCTTGTTTTGCTCTTTTTGAGATTGGAAGATACAGCTTTTACACTATTGCTTCTTTATAAGCTTTACTTGACCATCACTGACCTAACAAATTCAGGTTTTTCTACCAATTGCAACTATGACAGTGCTGGCAGCCCCATTTACATTTTATTTGCTGTTTGGTTTTACATGTGGATGAAAACAAATAGAGCACATTTTGCACAGAGTAAAAAAATCCTTTAAATGTACACCCTCTCCTAATGAATTTGCAGAGAAGAGCTACTAACTTTATATATAATAATGCTATTTTCTTACAACATCAATTGCAAGGAACTTCAGGAGGACAGTGTATCATATACACATATATAAAGCAGTATTGGTAAAAATGTAAAAACTGTATGAACTAAGTTAAATCACCTTTTTAGATCAACCTGTTTTGTATTTTTATTTCATGTATGTTGGAAACTTTTGATGGTTTCACACAGTAATTGAAGCTGTTGTTATGATTATACATCAAGAATGACTGTTTGATGAATTTTTTCAGCAGCAGATTAAAAACTGAAACATAGGATAAAAACAAATTATTAATCAAATAGGTGATTGTACTAATCGTGACAACAATAAAATGGTAGTAGTTCTAACAGTGTAAACTGTAGGTGATTGTAATAATAGGTGATTGTAATAATCATGACAACAATAAAATGGTAGTAGTTCTAATAGTGTAAACTCAGGTGATTGTAATAATAGGTGATTGTACTAATCATGACAACAATAAAATGGTAGTAGTTCTAATAGTGTAAACTGCAGGTGATTGTAATAATAGGTGATTGTACTAATCATGACAACAATAAAATGGTAGTAGTTCTAATAGTGTAAACTGCAGGTGATTGTAATAATAGGTGATTGTAACAATCATGACAATAAAATGGTAGTAGTTCTAATAGTGTAAACTGCAGGTGATTGTAATAATCATGACAACAATAAAATGGTAGTAGTTCTAATAGTGTAAACTGCAACAGTTTCAAATTTATATATATATTATATATATGTAATTATTATAGAATTTATTATCCACACGTGAGGCTATAATAAAAGCAAAACTACATGGAAACAGAGAACATAAAGTGTGAAATAACTTTATTCAACCCATTTGCACATAACTTTAAATATTATGTCCATCTTAATGAGCAAGGTTCCAGCCATAACTCTCCACAAGTAACAACACAGTATTAAACAGACGAGGTACATTTAAAAAATTTATGAAACATCTACAGCAGATGTCACACCCAGTGGACAAGCTTTCTAGTTCACAAAGGAGGAGACTATTACCAACCACACTATATTGCAGGAAATGGATCAGTCACAGAATGCACATATACAAATCATCAACCATTATAGGATTAATGAGTAACATGCCTATTAAAACAATATATAAATAAATATGTATATATAATTAGTTAAATAACACAGATTCAGGATCTTCATTGCCTAACTGTTTGATGTGTCGCAGAACATCTTTTTTTGTAATAATTCCAAGTAGTCGCCTGAAAGATAGAAAATTACTGGATTAGTAAAATAACCATTATACAGTGTGTTTGGTGAGCTTCTACCTTTTCATAAATAGATGACACTAATAATTTTACAAAAATATTAAAACTTAGGTTGAGGAGAAATGAACCCTGGTAACAAGGAAAACATTTTAAGAATTTAAGATAATTGTTTTAAAATGTTGCAAGTACCACAATAGTATTATCAGGATTGGAAATATTAAGCTAGGGCAATTAGCCTTTAATGGTTAGAGAAACAGAATACATTGTAATTACAAAGAAGACAATCATTCCTGTATACATTTGTCAAAGTATATAAGGAACAGATGAGGCACGTCAATAAATTCAACTATCTGAGAAACTAGATAATATCAGATGTCAAAAGAAGCTTTCTGAAAATGAAAATATACTAACAAATAGTAGAATTTCTATGGGAACGTGGTTAATAGTTTTGGATAGTTATGCTATACCAATTCTCATGTATGCATTAGAATGTTAGACAATGTCAGAATGTCTTCCCAATGGCTTTCTCAGCTATTTTAATGGACTTGGCTCCATTTCTTTCTTTTGAACCAATATTTCAACGAGATAGGGTGCGTCTTTAGTCTGCTCCAAATTTAAAATTCTTTTAGACTAAAATACATCTTAGTTATTAAGCTTTATAAATTATAGTAGAATTCGATGGTATTAATGTAGTAATTTATAATTTTTTAGTTATTCAAATGTATGTATAAACCTAAAAAACATTTTTTCATATCCTCCATGTGCAAAATTTTTAAAGGCTTAGCAACCTACCTAAAGCAGCAACTGAGTACAAAGGTCGTAACTGGAAGAGATAATTGTTTGCTTTACTTCTTTATTTACTTTTCTAATAAATTCTATTACGTAAGAATACAGAACAAAAAGAAACTTACCCATTGTGAATGACTAATACTTGTCTTAATCCCAACTTACAGAACATGTCAATGACCGTTTCCACAGGAGTTTGGTCAGTGATGGTTATTGGAGCCTGTAAAATATGTCATGTTAACTAATCATTCTCTGACATTTCTAAGTTCTTATTGTTTAACTGTGAGTCACAAAACACTTAAGCATGAACCACTTTTTTCATAGTTCTAAAACTAGGTAGAAAAAAAAAATGCAGCAAACCAGATGCAAGTTTCAGTGCACTTTTCATATGTACTATACCTTTCACAAATATTCATCAAACCTCAGAAATTATACAGTAGCTAGGGTTACCTGAAAATGAGGTAGTGTTTTACTTCAACCTAACAAAATGTTCCATTGAAAATACAAGTTAGATTTAGCTTATTTCTAGGTTATTATATGTTGGGTAGTAACTAAAGTTAGTGTTAGACAAAAACCTAACAAAGCCTATATTAAACCTGTAAGCCAAATAAATACTGATTTCTGTAAAAAAAATATATTTCAAAAATTCCAATTAAAGATCCACAAACATTCTGTTTTAAAATAATATTAATGTTACAATTAAAACAAACACTAAATCTCATTTTATATTATCAGATCTGACTTTAATCTATTATTTTCCCTACTTTTTAATAAGCTATGACTTACAATAGAAATGGTAATAGTTTATTGTTAAAGATCATTCTTACTTGCTTTCACTTATTCAATTCCATAATTTGAAACTGACATAGAGATAGCCTGAAACTAACAGGGATGTCTAATCTGAAAATTAAGTTATTTATTATTATTACATCTACATGTAGTCTGCAAATGACACAGACAGATATAGGCTAAATGCAGTCAGATACAGAATCTGAAATCAATATATCATACACTCATAGAGTATAGATTTAGTCTGAAATTAATTTAGTTGAATATACTCTAAAAATGACATTTATCTATTTTAAAAAACGTGTCTACAATTTCAACCAACAGAATTAGTCATTTTGATGCTTCAATTGATTTTATGAATAATACTGTTAAGTACGTAGAGAGGATTGCTAAATAAATCACCTTGTTTCGTTTGTGATTAACCTGTTTATGCTGTACTTTGTATCTGGAACACAACTTCTCTCCATTTCAACCGCTATTATTACTATGTAATAGTATTAATTATCATAATCATGTAATATTTTTCTTTATTAAAATACGTTTTACTTTAGTTTTAGCTGTGTTCAGAAGTTACAATTCTGTTCAATTATTATTTATTCATTTTTACTTACCAGTGTTTCTTTGATAATAGGAGAAACAAAACTCTGCTGAAAACCTTGGTCATTATTACATACATGAGGTATAAGGCATTAAAATCATATCTTCATAGTTCAAACTAAATAGCAATATATATATGAAAAGGAAGGTTGATGAGTCATATATATATATATACAGAGGATGAGTACATTATATCAAGACCATTTTAGTCTCACCTCATTGTTACAGTCCATGTCCTATCATGCTCTATCTGATAGTTGTGCACCTTGACCAACCTATCAAGAATAGTTTCCACTGCAAAAGGCTATATCTATATTCAAAGCACATGACTTCTCCTTAGTGTTTTCCATAAGCCATCTAGTATATGAGGATGATGGTTTCCCAGCAACCTATTTCAACATTTAAATTGCACAGAAATCCATAGACACTGCATCCAACAACTTTAGTGGTATGTCTTTGTATAGAATAGCACAACTGTCCATTTCTTTCTCTAACTGTTCAATGGTTGAACAGATATGTCATTGAAGCAAATTTTATTGCCTTTTCAGGTGAAGATTCTTTTTAATTATGTTGCTTATTGTTACCTAGGGCATGTAGATGACTTTTGCCACTGATCTTTGTGTTAGTGGATTCCTACCTGTTATAAGGCACCATACTTTGCTTAACACATCTGGAGAATGACTTGTTGCAAGTCTCTTTCTGAATGGTCTTAGTGCCTCAAACTGATCTAATGCTGTTAAGTATAATGGATATCCCCATCTTGGAAATTCTAAATCTCCCATTTGAACACATCATTACTATCTTAATTTATGAATATTTGGCATCAGAAAGGACTAATAACATAGTCTTCCTTAAAGCAATAAATCACTGGTGGCATTACACTACCTATGAAATGTTAAAGTATAGTTCTTACACAATATGTTCCATTGCAACTTTTTATTGGCTGTAGCTGTCATGTGATTTGCTGATTTGCATATTCAAAATTGTTTTCATATAATGTACTCAACCTTCTGTAGTAGCAATTTAATTAATGTTAATATGTATTGTTACAAAACAAAATAAATCAGAGCATGTAAAACTGTACATAATACAATTTATATAGGACGAGGTACATACATTAGTAAAAAGCATGATGTGTTTCAATTGTGAATGTAAATTTTTAAATCAATTCAGCACAAAATAGACAACACAGTCACAATTATATACCATAATGTTAAAGTTATTTGTTGCTATATGAACACCTTATTATGAATTGGCATACAATAAATAAATTAGCTTACTACAGATTCTAAATGATTAATCATACAGACATGAAGAAAATAAATAATAGCTACTATATTGGTGTAATACAGAATAATTAGAAAACTAGTAGCTTGGTGTGCACCAATATTTTTATCTAGAATATTATGTGCACCATACATTGGTTAAAAAGTTAGGTGAAACTTATATCTATACAAAGTTTATTGTAAACAGTTAGCAAAATCTCTTAGGGATTTGTACCTATTTTTAGCTTATCCTAAAAAATTATTTATAACTTTTTTATCATAAGCAAACTATCTTAATATAGAAGAAAGAAATTTACACATTAAAAAAACACTACCACTAAATTTGCTGATAATTTTAGTTCAACTAAGTATAAAAACTGAAGCACCCAAAGAAAAGTATGACACCTAATGGAGAGAAAATTTCAGGTCGGAATCCACCAACTGTCCTTTCTATTGGAAGTGTTCAAGCAATATTTTAGCCATAAAATTTTCAAAAGTGGCACATCATCCCATAAAGTTACATAGTTTAATGAAGAAGTAAAAACTGCAAAAATCCATTCAAGAGTGTTTCCATGAAGCTGCTTGCACAATGAAAAAATGAAAAGACAGATAATTGCTTAATGAAATGAGTTCTTCAAGCTGACCTTATTATACTTATTTGTTAGGTTAGATGACTGAATCTGTTTCAGATTTAACACTGAAATACTATTCTCATTTGACATAACTTTAAAGTAGATTTACAGATACATTTACCATATCCAAGATTTTTCTAAGCTTAACAGCTGGAGGTCCTAACGAAGACTGAGATGAGTGAGCAGTGAACAGTATATGGCTCTCCCCTACTACTCCTTCTTGTGTCTTCTTGGCATTAGCTAATAAAGTATACAATGAAAAATCACAATCAAATGAACAGCTCAATAAATACTCACAAAACTTAAAATACTCGTACTCTGTCACATAATATATGATTAGATATGAAAATGTGCATCATACACATGCAAATGTATATATATGTATACATTAAAAAACAAACATAATCCAATTGAAAGGAGGTTTGAAATCAGTGAGCTATATATGGATGATGAAATAACACAGAGTTTAAAAACACCTTTAACAGGAATAATGATGCCGAGTGATGTCTGTTTTTTCTAAGTATATTAACTTGTAGCAGATTTTAGCAGAAATAAAAATGATTTTATGTTTAATATTAAGATACTTTTATTAATGAAAAACGTGAACAGCAATATGTTTTTTATAATTAATATTAATTTTATCAACTGTGAGTGAAAGTATTTTTTACATACAATCATGTTACTACAAAGGTTGAGTACGTTAAAGTAAAATGATTTTGGAGCCTTACTACGTCATTAAAGTTAGTACCCAATAATAATAGCCCTGCAACATAGTTTCCATTGTGAAGTTCTCTGCTGTTATGTCTAATGCACACTTCCCTTCCTTCAGTGCTTTCCATAAGCTATATAGTGTATGAAAAAGATGTTCCAACAATCTGATCACACACTGGTATGTCTTTGTATGGAACACCAATAATACCCATTTTGTTCTCCAGCTGCTTGAGGTATGAAATGATTGAACAGGTATATGTTTGGGAAGCAACTCATGCATATGTGACTTGTGTCACTGACTTCACCTCTTACAAGAAAGTGCATTTTGCTCACTGTGAGTGAGGTACAAATTGCTGCATATCTTTTTTTTGGATGGTCCTAATACTCCAAGTTGATCCATATTAATTTAATTTAGAATGCCATTAACAACAAAGAATTTCTGAGGCAGTGATATCCTAAGTCCCCATTCTGAATGCATGAATATTTTGCATTTGAAAAGTCTGTTACATACTCTTCCCAAAACTAATCACGTATTTGGTATCACCACACTATCTATGAATCACCAAACAATGTCAAAATATAACTTTTATATAATTTTATATAAGCTGTGGTTGCCACATGATTTGCTGATCTGCATATTCAAAATAATTTTAATATAATGTACTCAAACCTATATATATATTCATTGAAAACTTATATTTTAATAGATTCCAAAGTTAAACATAAATATTCGTTAAAAACCTTTACTTACCCAAAGCTAATGTTAGGTCCTTCCTTAATACAAAACCCACCAGATACTGAGATTCTTGAGAAACAATAACAGGAAACCCATTGTGATCAGTGGACTTCAGGATGTTTTCTGCAAGGATATAGAGCTAACATGAAGATATATTTCATAATTGGTACAAAGAAAATAATTAGTATTATGATATACTTCATATCTATTTGTCTGGATTAACCAAATAAAAAAAGACATGTTTACAAAGCTTGCCAAACACTAATTTTCATCTTTGAACTGAAGCAAATTAAGGCAAATAACAGATTCTAGTATATATTGAACAGTTATGCTTGACAAATTATGCACTGTTTAAACATTCATGTTTTATTTCGGTAAATCCAACAAAAACAATTTAGTTTTTTTTTGTTTCCACTAGTGATACCACAAAGCATTAGGTTGGTTATTATTATAAAGTATTAATACGGTAATGATTATTAACACTAAGTCATTATTTCCTTAAATCTGAGCTGGTGGAAAGCATATTTCTCATAGACCATGGTATAATAACAGTCAGTTTACAATTATTGACAGGGTTTCTTAATACAAAGCTTTGAGAATATTAATACATTTTTATATGCTGATTTAGTGTAAACATATTAAGGAAAAGTTTGTTCATATAAAATACTTCCGAGAAAAATTATTCATTGGTAACTTTACAAGTCTTACTTTTTTTCTTCTAATATACAAAAAAGAAAGCCCGACAATACCAATACTTGTTAAATCTTAAAAAAAAACGAAATAGAGTTTACACTAAAAATAGTGTGGGCAAAAATAATTAGAATAGTTATTCACTCAAGTCCATTTTCTAAAGAATCTTTATTCAAAATTAACCAAGACACCATTAATAAATGCTAAATTAAGTACTTCATTACTAACCAATATCATCAACAGTCATGGTCTCTTGTGTAATTACACATAATGGACTTTCGTTTCTCCTATTACAAAAAACAAAACAAAAAAACATTAGGATAGTAAATATAATTTTATGCTCTTTAAAAATATTCATAGCAATAAACTGGGACTATGAATCACACAGCAAATCGTTGGAAAGGCTTTTAATTATCATAATTTTTCAGCTTTAACTCTCTCAGGGACCAACCTCATAACCATTTTGTGCTTCTGAAAGTTTTCGTAATATAACTTTTAATAGAATAAGCATATCTTCATGAAATATCATTTTTTTATTAAGTTTAAGATTTTTTACGTAAGGCTTTTCTCATGCATTTTTTTTTAAATGTTGATTATCCAACATGCAAAATAATTTAAGATTAATAATACTGTTATGGATCAGAAAATTTCATATGTGAAACCTTATAACCTCCAGACAATTGTCAAACATATTTTTTAGAAAAAACTTTATATTTTATCTGTTACTTTCATTACTGTATCTGTATGGGTTTGGTCAATTTGACCTAACTCATAACCACCGTAAAAATTGGGATATAGATATAAATTACACTTTTTTCATTCTAGAATTACTACAAATTATAACACGAAGCTACAAATGTTTAGCCTGAATAGTTTAAATCTTATAACATTACACATATATATAACAATCTATTATTTTTATTTTATTGACCTTTCAGCAATGTTGGACTAACATTACAGCAGTTGAATGATGCAGCGCATGTACACTCATGTATCCAATAATATGGAACTGTCCTTTACAAAGTGAGCTGTCTTGGATGTGTTCTAGTGGACCAGTATTTTGTAAAATACAGTCACATTTTGCTTATAATACATTATATATGTATGTATGTTATTACTATTTACAAATATGTTCTTAAATTTCAGTTATTTTTCTTAAAACATAGAATAGTAAATAAAGAAGTATAGAAAAGAATGATCTTTTCTAGTTACAAACTTTGTACTCATTTGCTGCTTGCCATAATTTGCTAAGTCTAATCAAATTTCGCATGTGCAGAATGTAAAACAAATTTTTTTTTAGGTTTCATATATGCATTTATATATCAATACCACAAAATTCCACTATACTTTATCAGGCTTAGTAACTAAACTGTATTTGTGTCTAAAAGAATATGAATTTTTGAGCTCAATAATGTCTTACCTTACCACTTGGAATCTACCATAGAAAGAAAGGATTTCCCTTGTAAATACTTTGCAGATGCTCAGAAAACCACATTGGGGGTATTCTAAGCTTTCTATTGGTTATTCAAACATAGACAGAAGCCGGTTTACGTAAGCAAGTATTTCCAAAAATGGAAAGAGGTGGACTAGGCCACTGCGTATGATTCAATAAATTTAGCAATATCTTAGCAAACAGAAAAAATAGTAGGTTCTTATTTTATATTCTAGCTTCTCAGTGTTGGTAATTTGAGTTTCTAATTCATAAGAAACTATAGACTTTGTATTTGGACTTCACAAACATATAATTTGAACCAATGCTGCATTCAACATACCACGTGACACACAAAAATCAGTATTTAGGAAGTTTTTTAAATATTTACTTAGAAATTAAGTAATGAGTGATAGGAGAATTTGAATTGTAGTCTATAATTTGATACCAAACTTATTGACATACATTCATAAAATAGTAGCTCAATAAAATTTTGAACATAAGTCTACAAATGTGATGACATGGCCTTTGACCCGTGACCATAGGAAAACCCGTCTCGGTAGGGTTAATTTAAATTTATAAACTTTGTAGCCATATCTATGCATCATTTATTACAGTGGTGGTACATATGAAATATCAGTCAATCATAGTGAAGTATCTTTTAGGATGGAACTCATTTTGGTTCCATCAAATATTTTTTCTTTTTCTTTTAAACTGACACTATATTATCTGGATATTGTATTCAAATCCTAAGTTAGTTGTAGCAAATAATCTCTTAAGACTTAACAACATAATTCAAGATCTTTATTTCACTTCTTGTTGAACCTAAAAAAATATTTGCTTTGTGTATAAAAGCACTTATGTAAAACATATATTACATGTTTTGGTCTTTTCTTTTGTAAATTTTTAACTTTATAAAATAATGAAAGCAACAATTATAACACAATGTGACACTTTAAGAACAACTTATCTAAGATACTAAAAAATGCTAACTGTAATCATGCAAGCAAAATCTTTATTATAAAATATTCTCCTAATAATTGTTTATTTCTGTTATGATAGAAGCAGAATATATTCAGGTTTGGTCAATATGTTTCTGAAGTGTGAGTAAAGAATTTCTGGTTAAAAACTCTTTAGTGATACATCATAAAAAAAATTCATAACTGAAAAAAAAAGTGTGTAAGAATAGCTAGACATGACTTATGTTAAAAACTACTAACCTACATTTTAATTTCTAAACATAATGCAGTGTATCATTTGATTTTAGTAAAATGTTTCGAAGAAATATGGAACTAGTCAATTTTGATATCATATGATATGAATAACAAAAAAAACATAGATGTAAAAGGCTAAATTTGATATCAAATTATAAAACAATATTTAAATAGACTTAATATATTATTTTGTTGGTCCGACAGTTACAAGTAATATGTATTATATAACACCTAATTTTCTTGCTTATTATTACAATTGTGTTAAACTAATAGATTTATTTTTAAGCAGATCTGAGTATATTTATGTCATTTATTGATTTAGATATTTCAAAATACAATACAGAGAGTAAAAAATACGGGTAAAATATATTTAATTATTGTATTCCATAATTAATTTTACTAAAAAAGACACAGTGGGTAGCTGTGGGGTGCTAAATAAATGAAAGATGGTGTTACCATAGTACAACTGGCTTCAAAAACGTTTTTCTGATTAGAAAACTTCTAATACAGGAAGAAAATTTAAGTTCTGACATTTTTAATCTACCTGGGTGTCATTATGTCTGCAGCTAATGCTGTATATATATACTCCTCCTTGCTATCCATGTAGGGATAACCATTCAAATTAATGTGGGCATCATAACTGGACAGTGGTCAAGGATGTATGTAATCATCACAAAAATACTATTTTCAAACGGATCCAAGAGGTTCTTATAGACCATGAGTTTCATACTTTGCACAGTTCAAATATAAATGACCATTAGAAAGGCTTTATTCAATCAGAGACAATTATTTAAAAGTGATAAGCCATTTCCTTGCTTATTTCCATACTTCTGATGAAAGTCTAATTATCCCTTGAACTTTTACTCACTGATATCCAATAGAATAGCTCAGTCATTTAGATTTAAATTTTTTATGCTTAAGTTGATAATAAAATGTTAAATTTTCACATACAAAGAAGTTAACATACATAATGTTCAAAACTTAAACATTTTAATTTTTTTTTAATTGTCTGTTATAGCTTTTGTATTTTACAACCATGATTAAAATCATTTTTATTAAACATATACATAGATTATTCATAAAGCATGAAATTGTGAAAATTTAGAAAAAATAAAAACGTATAAGAAGTCCTTTTGACTAATGCTTACAAGAAATATGCAAACTAATCAAAAACTGTTATTTTTGCAAAATAGTAACCTACAACAACTACAGTTTACATATAACCAGTTATTACTTCTATCTTTGTATATGTACTTTAATAAAGACTGTTATGAAGGATACATTCCTCTTCTTCCAAAAGCATCTCCCACCCACTTGCTTGCCATGACAGCTGCCATAAGTGGCACAATATACTTCACACTTCCAGTCAACTCAAACATGATTACCACTAGCGATACTGGAAAGCAAATTAACATGAACTTGTTTTACACATAACACATTTTCAAAACATGTGACCAGAGGAAGCTGCTTACTTTTTCTGTTAAAATACTCTTCCAGATGTTTCAAAATTTTAAATAGATAACTCTTTTAAGGTAAAATATTAAAAATATGATCAAACACTACAATTTGTGTACATAAGAAACAAAGACAATTACAGAATTTAGTTACTTATAGAAAATTCCAAAATCATAATGGACTTTACCAATTTTTTTTCATTTCTATTTATTATATAATCAACTCAGTTTTAATTTTAAATTATAGAAGTCTCAGAGAATATTGGTGAAAGTAAAAGTATTACACATACAGATAATGGTGTACCATTCCTAGATTTATACCCAAATAGTTAGTCATTTAATAGTCTTTGTCATGTATTCAGCTACAAGAATACTTGTAAAAAAAAGTACATATTGCAAAGCTTTATGAAACTACACAGTCACAGACAGTAAAAGAAAAACCTTTTGGTGAAATTGAATAACTGTAAATTACGAAAATACAATACCTTTTTTGCAGTAAAATATATTTTAATGAAGTGCTTACTTCTTGTAGCATAACATATGCAAGAAAGCCATCCAACCAGATGCCTACATAAGACAAAGAAAGAAGTGGAACAGAAATGTGCACGGATAGTACCAATACAACCAAATGTTCCTGTTGGTGAATACTGATGCAAGATGATAGCATCAGTCTAATTTTTTGGAAGAAAATTAGAGTGTAAGGCAAGAACAAGAACTGCAAGCCACACAATCCATACTGAAATGGAACCACATATTTGATCTAAAGTCATCATCAATGAAGATAACATGCCAAAAAGTTCAGTAGAAGGTAGGGAACTTGTAAAAAAGAAGCATCAGACATGTAGAATGACACTGAGAAATAAGAGGTGAAACTGCAAACAAACTGTAAGATTCTTTTTGATAAATATACTACAAATATGTTAATCTC
The DNA here is from genome assembly GCF_000517525.1 of Limulus polyphemus. Classification (NCBI taxonomy): domain Eukaryota; kingdom Metazoa; phylum Arthropoda; class Merostomata; order Xiphosura; family Limulidae; genus Limulus; species Limulus polyphemus. The sequence continues at coordinate 70,347 of NW_013666064.1, read as the reverse complement.
TTGGAGATTTCAAACTGGGATCCCAGCCATGTACTTGAAATAAAAAGAAGAGAAAAAAAATGGATCATCTGGTCACTATCTAGGTCTGGGTTTGAAAAGATACAATAGATAGAAGTAGTAAGGGAACAGATTAACATCTAACATGATGAAAAAGAATGCATAAACTCCTACTGAACATCTGCATATGTCAAATACTGATAAGAGCACAATTACTCACATATAAAATATTTGTTCAATAACCTAATAAACAAGCAATAAACAAATCAATACATCTACAATGAGGACATTCAGTCTGAATTAAATGATGTCTAGCAGCAAGAATAAAATACAGCTTATCTGTTAAGATCAACCCATCCATGCCAGGATAATAACTAGAAAGGAACCATCTTCCAAACAGTCTACTTTGGGTGGAGGAAAGGGCAACCTGGTTATACAAAAATTGCATTTTAATAGTTTTGGAAACATTAAAGGCATAGACACCTAATTAATGACAGCACAAAGCAAAAGGAAACTCTTCCATGAAAAATCTGTAAATTGATGAAATTTCTACAATATCACAGGTTAATATCTAAAACTCTAAGCTTACAAGATTTCAGAAGACACTGGACCTAAAAGAAGTTGGCACTGTACAAAGACTCATAGATCACAAAGTAAAAATTACAGAGAAAATCAGAGTGGAACTTATTGCAGCCCAATAAGCCAAAATTGCAAAATAGGAAAGCTTCTGATCTTCAAATAGGAAGCAGATACAATAAACATGCAAGACATTGATGGAGACAGCAAAATAATAGAGCATGATTGATATCAATACAGACCTACAACAGAAGGCAAAGTGACCATTTTGAAATGGGACAATCCTAACCTATAAGCTGAAAACCACATAACAACAAACTATGAATAAAAAGCTTATACATATCATAATAAGAAAATAAGATATGTACATTTGTACTTAAAAAAAAAAAAAGGCAGACGTTCATCCACACAAAGCTGGCACAAAACCACAGTTAAGCCAGTTTACCACCTGCAAAACTTTGGAGCCCATAAATAGAAACAATTAAAAACAGTTGCTAATAGTTGTAGTGGAAAGTTTGACAATATTAAAAAATGAAAAAAAAGGATTAAAACAGAAACCTTATTTATGTGAGTAACATTTGTAGTGCAAACTGGAGAGTTCCATTCATTGTTAAAAGAAGAAATAAAACACAACCTATTACTCCAGAATACATAATTGGTTTTATTTAAGCCAACGTATTGCCATTATGGCTTCATCAGTGTAAACAAGACACTTATTAACTGATTTAGGCTCATACAAAAGATTTCAAAATAATGCGAGTCTGTGCAGTAAGATGGACTTTCAAACGGACAAGATAATACTATCTAAAGCAGACATATGTCATTACACTTATTAAATATAAGCTTAAAAGAAACCTTATTTCTTATCATCCATATTATAAGCCTGTATTAGTATCTGAATTATAAATCTTATACTGCTTAAGTTAATTGATTTTCATTATCAATTACAGTTGGATTTGTCTTTTTCAATCTCTTTAATATCTAGACATAACTTTTCCAGAGTACAGAAGTTATGGTAAAACAATAAATTAAACCAGGAGTGGAAATATATTTAGTAGCTAATTTTTGATTCCCAAAATATTGATACAAGTTGGCTGATTTGACTTTCACTCTCTTCTCCAAAAATTATTGTGATTGATGTATTTATTCTCAACTTTTATTGTTTTTAGAACAAAAATGTGAATTTGGTTCTTGAGAGCTTTATCAGTACTGGTGAAGTATTATTTTGTTGATAGAAGTTAGGTGACATGGTTAATAAAAAACTTAATGTTTTAATTATACTTTTAATTTTCTTTTTAACCTAATAATTTCTTTACAGTATTTGGCAATATGTAAGTAAACATTACTATGTGAACTTTAACAGAATTAGAGATTTATTCTACATTTTAGTAAATAACTTATTTTTGTCTGAGATATGTTTATTAGCAAAATTGGATTAACACATTATTTTTGCTATATATAAAATGACCTTTATAATGTTGGAACATAACAGATAAGTTATACCTGTCATTCTTGTGACTCCTCCGAGACAAGCTGCAGCACCTACCATGGCATATAGGCCAGGAGACAAGCAATTCTCACCAGTGGAGCATGCTCCTTGAAATACCCAAAGATAAGGGTAATGGCTAAATGTAGAAATATACAGGGAGAATAACTTCTTTAAACTTTTATCAAAGACAAAGTCATATTGTTTTTAAAGATGTAAAAACTTTTGATAATTTGAGTTGAGATAAATAGTCAATTCAAGTATATATATAGAAAAAGAAACAAACATATACTTAAACAAAGATAACAAAAAATACCAAAGTCAAAAACAAGACTTAAAAATTTAAGTCTTAAAACTAAAAGTAACAGCAAGAACCTACATATGTCTGTATTTATTATCTAACATATGAAACAAAATTATTATTCTACTACCTGTATATATCAATACATTTTGAAAGAATACAGAACACATTTTTGACAGTGCACTATACTATAGTATTAGCTAAAAGAAGTAATATTTTTTTTTCCATTACCCTACTTTTTATTTCAAAACTCCTTCAGAGATGTACACAAGCTCATCTATTCTACCATATTCAATGCATTACACCAAAATTTAGATAAGTTTCTTCACTAAAGTCAAGAAATTCTCCAATTATAGTTTTTTTTCACCTTAAGGTCAAAAAAAGTGTTTCACTATGATTTCACACTTTCATAGACAAACTTTGTGAGGTTATACTTACTATGCTAGTTGTTCCATACCAATTCCTATCATTCGACCCATTATGGCACCCATGACCAAACTTGGAATAAACAAACCAGTAGGAACCTGTAGGTATTGATTAATTATGAAAACATGAGTTATGGAACCAAATACTAATAATAACTTCCATACTATAATAATAAGCAAAATAAGATTACAAACATTTGAAATTTTGTTCTTTACATGAATATTAAAATAAACATAACCTTTAGCTCCTCAGAAGTCTAGCCAGAGCCTAACTTTAGTAAGTACAATGCAACTAACTGAATTATATTTTACAGCTTTATGTGAAAGAAAAATATTATAAACATTACTGACTTAATTTTACAAATGTAATTTCTGTTGACCAATTCTTCAATCACCATGCAAGCCAAACAGCAGCAACAGTTACTATTTGTACAATATAAAATCAGACTCTCACAAGATTGTGCAAGATGTTATTTATGTTCAAAACACATTCCAGAAATAGCTGCTAAGCATCTATTGTTCAAATATCTTTCATAGTTGTCTTTGTCACTGATACACATAACTTTATCTAGTTACCACTGTGACACAAGGTCTATCTACATTAAATATTTTGTAAGGTTTTTAACTAAAAATTGTTACTCAGTAGATGGAAAAATAATTATACAATAAAACAAATACACAAATTAAGCACCATTATATAAAGCTATTCTGTTATCTATTATTTTATCAGAAACTGTGCATCTTGTGTGGAATGCTATTTGGATATTGGGCATCAATATAATAGCCTCAGCATTACAACATCTAAAAGCTACATGCTCCAATTTTTAGAAAAAGAATTATTGTCAGTTCTGACACTTTTTTTTTCCTCTAGAATTTCTTTAAACTAAAGGCATTATTTGGAATGTATTTAAAAACGTTAAAGGTTGTAGACTGGAATTACTATTGAATTTCATTCTGAACACCTTTTGCCCAGAAGACTGTCTCTCATTTATGCACAGTAATGTATGTAAAAAAGTTAAAATACAAATAAGCTCAGTAAAACCATAAAATAAAATAAATTAATATGATTACTATTAGGATAACATTAAGTTTTGATTAATCAATTTCCCAATTAAAAACTAAAATCAACCTGTAATATTAAGACTTTTTAGATTTTAAGATAATGCTATATTGAAAGTCTGCTGAAGTAATGCTAGAATGGGTCTTAAATGTGAACATTCAGTTTCAAATATTGAGGATAGAGAAACTAAGTTGTTCTCTGTTATCAAGAAAAGAGAATACAATGTAGTCTTTATAATTTTATATTCTAATATCCAAACCTACCCATAAGTTCTACTGTTTTAAGTCCAGGTATTAAGTAACAGAAAATAAACTGAAACTGGGTTAACCCTCAAATTACCAAATTGTTTATAAATTATCCACTACAGATGGGGTTCACATATTGTATCATATTGAATTATTATAGGCTTTTCCTGTTACAACACTAAGTATAAGTAATTGGCCAAAAAAAATGTGGTGCAATCATTCAAATTCTACGTAAAATAAGTAAAAAAAACAATAATAAAGCAATAATTATTGGAATTAATTGAAATACTGACAGTACATTTTTGTGTGACATGTTATTAGGGATCCTTTAACAAACAGCCATAGACCTACAAGAAATAGGATGCTTCAATAATTTAGAAAAAAAGATAAAAATCCATTTGTACACCAACAGTAATGCTAAGAGTTGAGATTTCATGTAATATGTACAAGATTAGTGTATTGTGTGATATTTAGTCAATGTTGTTTCACTTTTAATTACTCACTTACATTTTTAAGTATTAAATAATTTCAGTTAGGAAATATTTTACGTTGCATTAGCCTTCAGCTGTTATAACTAAGAGCTAATCTTATATAGTAGAGCAGAGATATAACACAGTATGAAGCAACAATATTAGCCTTGAGCTGTTATAACTAAGAGCTAATCTTATATAGTGGAGCAGAGATGTAACACACTATGAAGCAACTGTAATAAAAGTGTGAAATTTGTTAGCATGTTCAATATTTGTAAAGAAGGAGCCAAAGTGAAATAATTCTATTATGGTGATCATCTTCTATTTTAAAATGGCCACCATTAGTAATCAATACACCTATTATATATAATTCTAGCCACAAATAAAGTTGATTTCAATGGCAATATCCCCATATTTGGGACCAAGAAAGCTTGATTAGAACACTTTTAATGGATTGGTTATCTTATACTTCAAATGACCATCACTAGTTACCAGTAATGACCATATCCAACTTAACTACATACATTCTTTACCCAAGCTCATAAAATACATGTTTGTTTCCTTTCAGCTGGTGAGGGAGATGCTTGATGATGCTCTACAAACATGAGAAACCTTAATAAATCCATATTTGCAATACTGGTGGTGGTTCTTAAGCTTATAATGGTGGTGATTTTAGAACACAGAGGCTAAAAACACCTGATAATCTAAAGCATGTCAAGTAAGAATTATAGTCAGTACAATGAAATTAGCCTATCCCAACACAACAGTCTCAATCATGCCCTACAACTTGAAGAAATGTAATAAAATACCCCATGTGAATGACCAGTCCTCCAGTAAATCAGCTAGTGAAACTGAATTTTGTTCTGCGACAAGACTGATACATTCAACTACCTTCACAAAGTTCATACTTTTTGCATGGACAAGTTCACTAACCAGTTAAAAGATATTGATTTACTCACTGAGCTTAGTTCTGCAGATCTTATAGCCATTATTATATTATCACACATGTGGTGAAAGGAATGTTGATGTGTATAAGAAGTACCCATTCACTAGCACAGGAAGAGAGCTTCGGGATGGGAAAGTAATGCCAAAAATGAATGATAGCCAGGTCTCTACTACCCAAAGCCAAGCACTGTAAATGCATCAAGGATAATTTGAAGTGTAGTTAACTTATAACACTGTGCCATTTCACAAGTGTTTGATAAATTGATCTGAATCTAGTTTGATATTGCACACTTTATCACAAATATTGGTTGTTGTCAAATGTTATTATTGTGAACCATAATTTCACATTGATCTCACTGATGGCATTTAAGGACTTCATGTCCTTCAAATTGTAGATCTAATAATCATCAAAATTGAGTTTCTATTGACCTACAAGTCAGCTAATGTCGAAATCACCTCATCTTGAAATACAAAATGGCCGATACATTAAAAGTTCTCTAATAATCATCCTTATCCAAAGAAAGTTGGTTACAACTTCATAAACCAAACTTTTCTGCCTTAGAAGTACAAGTTTTAGGTATATTAGTTGTTGATTTTGGTCATTTTGAAATTCAATATGGCAACTGTGATATGGTTATTTCAGCTTTGCACCCATCCTGAAAATGTTCATTATATATTTATCTGATGTCCATCCAACTTTCATACATTTACCATAAAGTGCACAATCCCTTCACAAGTTAGCCCTACTACTAGTGTCTGGGATGAGAAATTTCATCAAACTATAAAACAATTTTTAAGAATAACTTTCACTGGCATATAGAAAATGGGTAAAATCTATGTTGGGTAGGGATAATAGTAAAACCTCTGTTTTTATAAAGTACAATGACACTAATAAAGCTTCTTTTTAATAACCATATATTCAACACAGTTAAATCTTGATAGTTAACAGGTGCTAATTGTTCATCATTATCTTCTCAGTAGTTATTCAGGATTCAAGACCCAAGATGCTCGTAACTCGAATAATTCCTCTTTGTCCCACTCCTTATGTGGAAAATATACATACAGTGTTTTTTGAAAAGTTTGTTTGTTTGTTGCTAAACACAAAGCTACACAATAGGCTATCTGTGCTGTGCCCACCATGGGTATTATTAGTATAAGCCTTCAGATTTAACACTGAGCCACAGGGGAGGGGAGGAGGGGGCATTATGGAGAGAAAAAAAGAAACAAATTGGTCAAAGAATTCAATGCTGGAGAGAGGGTAGGAATTGTTAACTATTAAAAAGCAGGAGTCCATTTTATATTAACAATTAAAAACATTATTTGCAAACAGTATATACCTTGATCCCAAATGTGAAAATTGTGATACACAATTTGAAGATTAAGGCTAATGTTAATAATCCAAGAGACCTGTGCACACCAGCTCCAGCCTCAGCTATCTCTATCCTGCTGTTTACATTTGTAAAGTTCCTGTTGTAATCACTGTAAAAGAATTATAAAACAATGTAATTTGCTTGTTTAAAGCATTCAGGACACACACAGACTTAAATTTTACAATACAAAACTGAGTTATAATTATACAAGAAATCAGTCAGAACAAAAATTAATATAAAAGCTAAGATCAATTAAATTTTAATCAGCCTCCCCATCAATTTTTTTTGAAAATGAAAAACAATAACATGAATTTTGTTTACGAATAACAGATGTTAGTTATTCAGTTTGATAAAATAAATAATTTTAACATATATTTGTCCTCTCCAGTGCTTAATCTATGCTAGATCTTAGATAAACAGCCATTTTTCTTCACAATTTAAATGTGGTTACACTATAATTCTTTCTAAGCCTGCTTTGGTCACAGTTGGAATTGATATTGACCGACCTAGTTACTACATTACTTCTTTCTAGCTAAATCTAAAACAGTAGCTTCAATAGCATTTAACTTATTTTCCAAAATCCAAATTTCTTCCCCACCTGTCAATAGGAATATGGTACTTTTATTTCCTCCTTACTTAAGAACTGGTCAATTTTATAAATTTTGACCTTCACAAGATTTTACTCCCAAAAATAAAATGCACCAATTTGAATATTTATATATTTTCATTTCAAACTATTTACAGTGCCATTGCATAAAAAGTTCTGAAGACAGGCTAAGATAAATAACATTTTCCTTAACTGATCAATACCGACAAACCAATTAAACTTCACTCTTCTTATCTGTCTAAATTAAGTGCGTACTCTTAATATTTCTTTTTAATAGCACTAATGACTAAATGACTAACTTTTTTATACTCCTCCAAGAAATGTATCAAAAACACAAACATTATTATAATGTTGGGTCAAAAATGGCCTTTTTTATGATAGAAAGACTACTTTATTGTCCTTCTTTCTGCTGCTTTTTGTTTGAAAAAATATTAAGCAATTATTTTACTAAAATCAATGCACAACGGAAATCAGCATGCATGAAAACCATGTACTGCTGGAAATAAAATACAAAAAAATGTGAATACTCCTGTTAATTTGGTTGCATAAGTGTTTATATTAAAAATGCTACTTGCAGCTGGCAAAACATTTTTTGTCTAAAACTTACCACAAAGGGGATATGTCAGCCACACCACACTGACTAAATAATAACTTAATGAGGTCACTACTGTTCATGCGAGTATAAATATTTGGAAAACTGATAATAGCTGTAATCAAGGAGATAACCAGTACCTATAAGCAAAACAAAACAGTTTATTATTTAGGTGAAATAAATCAGCAAAAACTTCAATAGTAAACACTTTATAATTCAAAATATTAAAATACAAAGTCCTCATTAATGAAACAATTGTAAGCAAATAATTACAGATATAATAAATGTTCAGAAACCTTCTTTTTTTTTAACACTTCCAAGTTATTACTAAGTTTTAAAATTCTGTCTGATCTCTCCTCTAAAACTCACTGAAAAAAACAACAACAATTATAATCGAAATGTTCAGAGTTAGCATTTTGGTTTGTTTTATAATTTATTAACATTTCTTTTAGATCAAGTAATAAACAAAATTCAAACAGCTATCTGATTTTTTTTTTACTACCCTCCAATTGATATTTTTTATTTGGGGAATAGATATTTCAAATTTCCCACCTACATAAATAAATCGTCTGAACAAATGATACAAATCTGCAAATTTGTGGTCTATGTACTTTTGTTGCTTATTTCTAGTTTACACTGTTTTAAATCAGTGAAGTTTTGAAGTTAATGCAATCAAACCCTGTAAACATCAAATGTTTGTGTGCAAGACTGCAGAAAGTTCTATGTATGCATAATGTCCCTGTTTTGTAAATTTTCTAAGCAATTAAAGGAAATAACCTGTTAAGTAAAACTCCAGGTTAACGTAGTCTCATCGGGTACAACAACTGTTGTATCTGATAAAGATAGGTTAACCTGTTGAAATGTTGTAAAAATAAATATTCCATCCAGCGTAACTATCAATAAACAAGTTATAAATTTTTTAACATTTGATTATTATGTCAGAAACGTTTCTTGACAGCATGCCTTCAAAACTCTATTATGATTTTGTATTTTTATGCTTTTTTAAATCTAATTAAGTTTATTGATTATTCTGCCTATTTTCTATTTTGTTGAAGTAATTATTACTGTGTCAGTTACTTTTTGCTTTGCAAACATTCTCACTTCAGATTTGAAACTATAATGTCACATGTTGGACTTTGCTTTCACATGAGCTTACAGATTAAAAATAGTTGTGTTGATCCTCAAAGTAAAGTTTACATGTTAAAATCAGTTAACTTCTCCAATTACATGTACAGTAGAGTAGCTTCTAATCCCAGCCATGCTTGACCCAAAATCTCTGCCTCAATTTTCATTAGATATCAGAAGTTACCAATTAACAAATCCCAGAGATCGCAAAAAAACCTAATGATATGTGTATGTTGAGTCATAACTATTACAATATAACAAA
>NW_013666064.1:28480-59910 GCF_000517525.1 Limulus polyphemus | reverse complement strand
AAACTTTCACTTAAACTGTAAATGAAAAATGTCCAACAACTGATAGTTTTTACTCACCTCTGTGATTGGATACTTTCCCAATAGTGATTGTTTTCTGTAGTTGCACCACATAATGTTTCCTTTTATAAATATTGTTCCTATAAGCCCCTGAAAAGTAGTCACCAGTGAAAAGATACAATAATCTAACTTCAAAGAAAATTTATGATTTTTGTAGAAATAGATATTATTTGTGAGGCTTTTCAGTACGAGATATTTTACGAATTTCACATAGACAAAAGGGTTACATAACTTCTTTTCTCATAAATTAAATCTATAATTTCTATATAACATTTAAGTATGAAGATTAAAGCAGTTTCACAATATAATGGAACATAAAAAGATATATTCAAATGCCAAAACACGATATAAGCTTAAGTAAGGTGTTATTTTTTTATATTCATGACTTCATTTTAGCTCTCCATTATCTTATTTATTGAAAAATATGTTCTTGAGTGAAATATAGCTAGTAACTATATAAAGCAACATGATTTTCTTGTTTTCTGCACATCACTTTGTCTAGTCATTTTTTCTGTACTTAGTGATGTAAACTTAGTTTTTATCTCAAAAGCACTTCAGTACATTGTTGAATTGATGGAATCATGCTCTTTTCGTTAATCATTTCTGCATATAGCTATGTTGAAATTACGCAACACGTCTAACATTACACAATACAAAATGAACAGATCATGTACAACATAACAAACTAGCCAAGTTGCTTGCAGTTAGCATGTTTTCTCTAGTCAAAAATATTGTTCATCTTATGAAGTTCTATTGTAGCAAGTTCATGGATTAAATCTGTTTTTTACTGTCACCTATCTTTTAAACATACATGTATGTTAAAAAGTATATGAAACAAATGATAAATAGCTCATTATACAATCTATGAACCATACATCTTCTAATAAAAGTTTATGTGAACTTAAGATTTTCATTTAAAATAACTTAGTTAATTAAATAATTTCAACAGCTATCTAATATTTTTAAGGGATTTTTCTTTAATAGTTCAAAAAATAATAATTTTCCCTAAAATTTAATATTTCCAGAAAACTCACCCCTAAAATTCCGAGTATGATAAAAGGAATCAGTTCCACAAAAATCCAGTTTCTAGAATACTCCATATAAAACATTACCAAATGGTCATTGCCAAATGGGTTGATGGAGCGAAGAATAAAAGCTGCCACCAGAGCACAAAAAAAAGATCGCCACAGAGTTTTCAGAGGGAAATAGTAGCTAACCTAGAAAACATGAAACTTCAAAATGTAAGTAATATAATATGAATAAGGAAATATAAATTTTATCAAAACTTTATAAGATGTTTGATTGTAAACTTATTTACCCTTACATGAAAACCTAAATAAAAGAGTGACAACTGTAATTAATTGTTTACACTTCAATCACACCCAAACAATTAAAATCTTTAACATATTATTACAGTTGTTTAGAGCATATTTGAAACTTATTTTTAGACATCTCTGAAATATTTTCTGGTTGTATGATATAACTCTATAGATTGAATAAACATCTATAACTGTGCTAGAAAAACTACAAGTAACTGCAGCTTTTAGTTCCAAGGTTTCAGAACAAAAAAAAATCTTACCCAGAAGCAAGAAACAGTTTGATAGGAATAAAGTTACCATCATTCTGATTTTATTGCAACTTTTAGACAGTTTTGTTGCCTCCCTTTTGGAAAGGCTGGAAAGATTACTGATTAAAAGTCAGTATCAATTAGTATTCAAAAAATATTTTCACTGAAATACAAAGAAAAATTCCAAATCAAAGTCAACAGGAAAATGGCTGACATTTTGTCCTGAAGGGGTGTCCGTTGTGTACAAGAACTATTTTTGCAAATGCAAATAACAGTCGTTTCAACATGTTTGAACACTTCAACTGTAAGATAATTTAATTTGACTATTCTGAATTTTTTACTATATTATTTCTAAATAAAAAAAGGAATTTAATACCAAAAATAGTGAAAAACATGAAAAAATTTTCATCATTTAGCTACAAAAATGACAATTCCAGCAGTTTTGAGTGTTTGGACTAATCTTCACTTAACTGGAGAAGAGTTGAAGATAAATATGAAGGGAGGGGAGGTTCTAAAGTATGGAAACCTAAGTAACCATAAATCAGCAATATGATCTTTATTTTTAAAACATGTTCTAAATATAAAACATGAAATTAATTTAATTTCATCTGTATATGCCCTTTGGGGTTATAAATATAGCTCATTTTCACTGACCACTTTATTATCGCACTTGTCTGGGTTTCTCTTTCTTATTATTCCCTTTTTTAATGCTTATGAATATAAAAAGCATAAAACATATTTATGACAAAGGTATCAAAATGAACTTATATTGCCACTAACATAAAAACACTAGATAACTGATTAATATAAAAAACTAATAAAAGATGAAAAAAAAGATAAAAACAAGAGCAATAAAAAAGATAACTGAGAATGACCACAGGACTCAAAATGTATACCCAGATGAAATTAAATTAATTTCATGCTTTACAGAACATGAAAACATTTCTTAAGAAGTCCAAATTCACCTCTTATATCATAATGTCAGATTTATATTACTTTGCATCATTACACTGACACAGGTTTTTTTTACCTCTGACATGCATATTTTAAAGCCCCTACTCAACTTTTTTCGCTTATATATTTAGGATAATGTCATGAAGTAATCTCTTTTAAGATGTTTCTCTACTAAAAATCAGTTCAACCACCCAAAACATTGGATTTGGCATTAAGGTAAATGATGAAGAAAGCCTTGAATACTAACTCTGGTACTGACTTTTGGTCACTGAACGTGTAATTCCTCTTTTATGTGTTTAAAAGTGTTTTTATTTACTGCTAGTTGTGAATAAACCTTCTAGTAATATATTTTCTACTTATTACCCTACACAGTTTGTTTGTTAATATAAAGACTTTTGCAATAACAACCATCTTGTTAAATCATGTGAAACCTTACAAGCTTCAATAACTCATACTGGTAAATTTTAAGAGAATATCAGTGTTTGTAAAAACTAAGTTATTATTTTTTTTTATGGAAATAAAAAGTATTGTGCCACTTTAATAAATGGACACACGTAAACTAAAATTCAAACTGAATCTTAAAAACATGTTACCTAGGAGAAATAGCAATACTTTCAGTATTTTAAGTAGTATTTATTACACTAAACACAACCTATACTGTTTTTGGAACAATAAGATGTTCCTATACTTATTCAATTATAACATAAAAGTATATGCAATTCATACATACAAACTAGCAAGCAGGTTGTCTAAAAACTACATACATATAGTGTGAAACTACCCTTACAGTATTTATTGCTACAAAATATTGCCACATATATATCTCATGTTAATCATAAGCTAGTTATAGTACAGAGTAGGATAAAAACTAATTTTAACAAAATTAAAAGAACATACTAAAATATTTTTCAGACAACAAAAATGTATTTGAACAGCTCAACATTAATGATGACTAGCTGGCTAAAAAAGCTACTAGATTCTAGTGTTTTAGTCAATTACCATAACAGAGCACTGGTATTTTTTTTAGCTGCAGATGAGCAGCTCATAGAATGGCTCCGAGTTTCTTTTTCTTCAAGTACAAACTTTTAGCTCATAGTTCCGTCACCTCTTGATTAATTTGAAATCTAATTACAGTTTTCAACTCAGGAGGTCAATCCCTTTTAATTGATGTATTTATTCTAATCCTGTCTAAAAGAATTTCAATTTGAGGACAGGTAGGCTGTTAGAGATCCTGATGAGTAATAAAATCAAATCAGGTATATGCATGTCCCCGTGCTTGGTATTGCTGGCACACAAAAATATAGCTAATAAAAAGGGAAACAAAGGTCTCATACATGAATTTACTCTAATCCTGCCTTTAACAAAGTTCAAGTGCTGCAGCTATTGCCAGTTGATAACCTAGGCATGATTATGAATATTCACATCAGTTGTAAATAATGATCAAAATATGTAAAAGTAAAATCTAGCTGCACACGCATCTTGAAAATCCATCTTAGCTGATTTGTTACATACATATAAGGGAAATTGACTCACAATTCCTTTTCTAATGAATTATTCCCAATTTCTATATAGAGTTTACACTTCTAATTAATTTTAACCGATTATGTATCAGTAACTTTTGTCAAACATATTGCAAGAACTCAAACAGACATTTCAAATTTTTATGAATTATGAAAATTTATAAATGTAAACCTTCAAATAGAAGAAAATGTGTATGCAGATATTTTAAAAGTTAGGCTTACAAATACTTTAAACACCCATTAATCACACTTGAGTTTAAGAAACCTGTGAAAGTTTTCCCAGAAAAAAAAATAAGTGATTAAAATTGGCACATTTTCATTGAAATTAAGAATATTTTGGATCAATATCTATTACACCTTGACCATAAAGAAAGTCAAATATCACAGTTTTATGAAAATAACTTTCATGTATTTACATTTTAATTTTCCATACCTCTTCAAGACTAAATAAAACTCCACCAATAGGAGCACCAAAAGCCACTGAGACCCCTGCAGCAGATGCAGCTGACAATATCTGTCATTATATAAGAAATAATTCCATCATTTAATACAGATAAATAAACATATATATATACACACATACATAATTAGTTTGGAAAAAGCATTGTAGTAGAAAATCAACCAATACTGGAACTATACATAAGAAAAAGACTAGACTTGAAAGGATCATAGACTGCATTAATATGGACAACCTAATAAACCAGTTACAGTTTTATTGTGAAAATTATATATTTTTATGGTACTTACCATTCAAGTAAGCAATACTGGTTGAATAAATTGGAATTTTCAATCTGAATGGCACCAGCTGTTACAACAGTTTTGTCTGGAATTTTGATATGAATAACAGGATTGACTGTTGCTTTTATAATGTGTCCAAAACTTAAAGTGTGGAATATGTAGAGTGGTCTCGCACGTCCCAGACCAGAGATGGACAATTAGTGGTATTTGCTAATCAGTTAATCAATGGTCACATTAATTTATAAGTGCAGTGTTACTTGTACCAAGGTCCACACAAGCAAAATAAAATTCAAAAAAGGTTGGTGGTGGGTGTTGCCAACTATCTGCCTTTAGTCAGCACTTCAAAATTAGTGGCAATGGCAGATAGCCTTAGTAGCTTTGCCATAACAAAGTCAGAGCAACCAAGTTTGGTGACAATGGGAATCAAACCCACAAGTCTTGAATTATGAAGTCCCCCCCCTCCCCAAGTTACTGAACCTGAACAAACTTGAGGTAAATTAAAACAAAAAGCAACAGCTATAAGGCTGAAATTGGGTAGAACACAGTTAGTCCACTAGAAAGCTTTTTGCTTAACAACAAACAAACATAATAGTAATGTTCTGATAACTTGGATAGTTAAAATAGTTAAAACTATTGGATAGTTAAAACCCTAATCCTGGTTAGTTGGTTATTTTATGACATTCAATTCAATAATAAATTTGCTTAATCAACAGCTGGAATAACTGGAAACAGTAATAATCAGAAACATTAATTTCAATTAGTTGATTATTTTCGTGAAAATTGATATAATTAGATTTCTGATTAACCAACTGTTGGAGTAATCAAAAACATTAATTTTGATTAGTTATAATTTTTGTGGCAAATGATTTAATCATAATTTTGATTAATCCATTATTGGAATAATTGAAAACAGTAATAACTAGAAACACAAGGTTTGAGTAATTAATCAGTTTACATGACACTTGCTGCTCACAGATGATTGATTATATTGATTAATAAACTAAATTGCACACCTCTACCCTTAGACCCTAAGATCTTCAGTCTTATGTGCTAACTATCAGACAAAGTCAGGTTCACACTACTTTTAGGAATACACAGGTGGATAACAATCTGGTTATATTAAAATATTTTTGTGGTGAAAATAAAAATATAATATTTTGATAAGATCATGAAAAACAATAAAAATATTGTAGGTATTAAAATACTGTATATACTTAATTCTTAAAAATATTACTCACAAAAATAAGTTAATCTAGTAATGTAAAACTTGATAGAAATATTTTAAAACAATTTGAAAAAGACAGTAAAAAAGATTGCTGATGATGTAGACATACTGTAAAATCCTTTTGTTAATAAATTACATCTTTGATTGATATTCACATGAAATTATGGACAGAACATACACATTGACAGAATTGATGTATGATTAATCTAACAAAACTTGACACAAATCATATGATACAAAAAAGTTTGAATATTAAAAAAACAGGCAAAGAACTAATTAAATAAAATATATCAAAAAACATCTCCATTGATGTGTGATTATTAGTACTAGGCCTAATCAATTTCATTATATTACTAGTTTCAAAATTTCTCTACATAACACTGAATTTCTTTCACTACATATAACAGCACTGCATATAGACAGAGCCCAACTACTGCACGTACTAATATTGAACAAATTACAGGGATACATAAACACAGTTTAACTGATGCAGGTACTAATACTGAATAAAAGGCATCCTTGTGGTATATAAAAAATACATTAAGCACAGTTCATGAGAGTACTAATACTGAACAAAATGCAGCCTGATGACATACAAGGGATACATAAATATAGCTCAACTTATGCGAGTATCAATACTGAATAAAAGGCATCCTTGTGGTATATAAAAGATACATTAAGCCCAGTTGATGCGAGTACTAATACTGAACAAAATGCAGCCTGATGACACACAAGGGATACATAAATATAGCTCAATATAACTGATTCAAGTATTAATACTAAATAAAAGGCATCCTTGTGGTATATAAAAGATACATTAAGCCCAGCTGATGCGAGTAATAATACTGAACAAAATGCAGCCTGATGACACACAAGGGATACATAAATATAGCTCAATATAACTGATTCAAGTATTAATACTAAATAAAAGGCATCCTTGTGGTATATAAAAGATACATTAAGCCCAGTTGATGCGAGTAATAATACTGAACAAAATGCAGCCTGATGACACACAAGGGATACATAAATATAGCTCAACTGATGCGAGTATTAATACCAAATAAAAGGCATCGTTGTGGTATATGAAAGATACATAAAGCTCAGTTAATGTGAGTACTAACACTGAACAAAAGGTAATTTAGTGGCACATGAAAGATACATAAATACAACCCGGCTAATGTAAGCACTAATACCAAGCGAAAGATAAAATGGTAGAACATACAAGACACATATATACAGACCAACTGATGTGAATTCTATTACTGAATAAAGAGAATCCTGATGGTACATAAAAGATAGATACAGTCACAGATAAAAATATTTGTACCATACATTCAAACAAAACAATTCAAGGAAACATGAAATACAAGCAATTAGTGAGCATTTCCCCATACTTAATATGATAAAATCCAAAATACACACTTTCTTTTAATTTAACAAACAACTTTTATAAAAAAAAATGAAAGGAATTTAAGCAATTTTAAATATTTGTTCATGACAAAAGTATTGGCACCTTTCATCTAATGTCTGCAAAACCTCAACGGAACTAATTAAAAAATATATGAAATGATTGAAAACAAGTACATTATAAAGTCAATAAGCAGAAAAGAAGTAATGACTGCCTACATCTGTTGAAGAAAAAATTTGTAACAACAAAGCAGATGATGACCAAGACAAATAAGTTGGATTTATAGTTCAGAAAATCACTTGCAATAGTCTACAACAAAGTTAATGGCTGTAGAGCAGTATCAAATAAATACAGAGTACCAAAATTTACAATCAGAGCAAAAGTCAAGAAATATCACAGAATAAATTCAACTGAAATGCTTGAAAGAAATGAACATCCAAAGAAAACTATGAGTGAAGCAGGGAGAAGGTTTGTCTGAGTTGCCAAAATAAATCCAAGATTACAAGATTATCACCCAAATACTTAAAGAATGATTTAGGAGCATCAAGTATAATAGTGCATGAAATAATAGTACAAGACACCTGAACAAAGAAGTGTTGTATGCACATATACCTTGTTTCAAACCACTTTGGAAAAAAATCAGTTAAACAAATCATTTAAAAGTCACTAAGAAATACAAAGAAAATCTGAAGCATTCTTCCAAAAAATTCTCTAGTTTGACAAGACAAAAAATAGCATGTTTGGAAAAAAAAAAATGGAAAGCATTCAATTAAGAGCATTTTTATCTCTTGTGCCTACCTATAGTTAAATATTCTATGAAGTACAATGATTCCTTCTGCTCATTTGCAGAATGTTTATGGTTAAGTCATCTCTGAAATTTTGAATAAACTGAAGATAAAGGTTATGGAATGGCCTTTGCAATCACCAGATCTCAAGCCAGTAGAAATGCTTTGAATTGATCTAAAAAGTACTGTAGCCAAGCATCGTGTGTCCATCTTTTGGAGCTGAAGGAAATATGTAGAATAGAATTGGCCCATATTTTTTAACAAGATGTAATGCAATGGTTGAGAATTATCACAAATGCCTGAAAGCTGTAATAAAAGCAGAAGTACATACAAAATATTAAAGCAAGGGTGCCAATACTTTTGTCCTAAGTGTATACTTTAAATAAATTATTTGTTAAATTTCTATATAGTGTGCATTTTGCATTTTTGTTTTATTAAAATTGGTTAAAGTTGACTAAATGCTTATCCTTAATCTCTTACGTAGACTTACGGTATAATAATCATAGGGTATCAATACTTTTGTCTGGGACTGTACATGTAGCCCTGCTGAAATGAGTACTAGTCTTAAACAAAAGACAACCTGGTGACACATGAAGGATAAATAGACAAAGAATGGTTGATGTCAGTACTAATACTGAACAAAAGGAACTATGTGTCACATAAAAGATACAGCTCAGCTGATGCAAGAACTAACATTGAGCTAAAGGCAACTTTTGCTCTTGAAAAATACAGTCCAGCTGATTTGAGAAATAACATTGAACTAAAAGCAACCTGGTGGCACAATAAAAGATAAACAAATACAGCTCAACTCATGTATTAATAACGAACAAAAGACGACATGGTGGTATATAAAATATTTTCTAAAATGGTACAGAATGTGAAAAAAAAAGAAGAAAAACACATCTATGGCATAAAACCATTTTGATCACAAATATTACATTGAAGCCATTAACTGCCTTATGCAACTACTTCAAAACTTATTGTTAACATCAGTGAAAATAAAGAACCTTAAAAGCAGATGAGGTAAAGTAGCATGACAATTAAGGCTGCCAAAAAAAAAATTAGGTTTGGTCAAGTTTCTTGAATACTGGGTATTTTTTGGCCTTGTAAAATTATGATAGGTACACATATCACAAGTTGTTAATGTCGTTTCTTATTAATATAAAACACAAATTGTTTATAAGTAATAAAATAAAAAATTGAGCAACTGAAAGAAAGCAGTGTTGATAAAAATCAATATAATTTAGAATTTTCCTTATTCTTAAATTTCCAGCACAATCTTCTATTTTTCAATAATTAATCGTATGACAGCAGTATTAATAAAAGTAAAATAAAAACTGATTATTTCTTACTTCTCTCTTTTTGGCTTCATTCTTTCCATATTTAGGAAAAAGATAGGAAAAAATATTTCCTATACAGCAGGACACATGTACAAGTGGACCTTCTTTTCCAAGACTAAGTCCTGATGATACAGCCAATATCATTCCAATAGATTTAATGACCAGTGTCCATTTACCTAAATAGCCACGAATGATGAATCCACTAAGGATAGTTTTTATCTGTTAAAGAAATGTTAGAAACAACCTGAATATTTACAGCAAAAAAATTCCATCTCAAAGTATGGAAGGCTGAAATAATATTTAAAATGTAAAGATGCACTGATAATTTCACTTGTACTTCTTATAACTATATTCATCATCAAAACCACTGAACGACTTTTGTTTTGTTTTCTCAATTACTTTCCAATTTAAAATAATTTTGTTTTAATGATGGAAAAAAAATATCAGCTATTTATTTGACTGTTTTCAACTTTAAGTGGTAAAACTACACACAATAAAAAAAGGGAAGAATCATTCCAAGTTATCAATATCTGATAGATACATTTTACCAAATTATCTCAAAAATCATCAAAATTGTCAATGTTATCAAAATATACTCAGATTCACCACAATCTTTTCAAATTAACAATTGTTTAAAATAGATAATGGTAATCTAAATACATGTACAGTATATCTCTTGTGGAAAAATGCATTCTCATAAATAACTCTCAGTTATTCTTAAATAACAAAAAAATGCTATAAAAAATACAGAATCAACTTGAGAAAAAAAATTAAAGTACTTATGATATTCTAGGTATAGATAACAAGCAAAGATTTTAAAAAGCAAGATAAATACCTCAGGAATACCTGAACCACAAGCATATGGTGCAAAGGTTCTAACAAGTAATACAGCTAGACCAGCAAACACAAGGCTCCACATCACATACAGAATATAAGAAATTATGAAGGCCCACGCATCGTCTCTAAAATGTCCAAAAAGTTCTGCCCAGGTATACCACTGAAAAAAAAAAATTATATAGAAAACTACTTTGTTAGTCAAAAACATATGTGAGGAGTAATCCAAAACAAATTTATTTATTTATTACATGTAAATCTGAAATCAAAATAGCTTTTGAAAGCTTTTAAGGAGCAAAAATGATTGACTTGAAGTAATGCCAGTTTCTAATATAATGTTATTTTAAGATTTAAATTTTAAGTAGTACAGATAAAGAGTATTTATTCACATTTTTTTTTTAACAGAACAAGTGTTGATATTTTAAATAAAAGTATAGTTTCCCAATAAAAAAATATAACTGTTTGGAATGATTTGTGAAATTTAAAGAATTAATGGATCTACATGACAAAAGAAAAAATCTACAAATATATTCAATGAATGAAAAGAAAGATAACAGTTTCAAATCACACTGTAATACATTGTAAATGCCATAAAATGACAAAGCTTAAAATCAAATCACACCAATTCTTATTAATACTGATACTTATGAATTGTATTCAATTTTGCTAATTGCCTAATCCTAAGAATAAAAAACTTACTTTTGTGTAAATTTTTTAGTGTGTTAACCTAAAAATCATAAATTTGATCACATTATATTTTGTATATATATTTTTTTACATCAATGGATAGTAACATACTAGAAGCAGTTAAATTTTTTACTTCATGGTAACATTTACCAAAATGATTAGACTGACATTCCCGCAAGTTTAAACTTAGTTCCACCTATACTTTATCTATCGTCGTGGTTTTTCATGAATGGTTAAATCAATTAATAAAAGCATGGGCAAAAGTGTCTGATGATCATTTTGACTGAAACAAATCTATTGGAGCATGGGTTTGAAGGCTGTCAGTTGTATGTATTATCAAATGCATTCTAAGCCATTTTGAACAACTTTCAACATCAAATTTAACTTGACTTTGGAAAAAGAAATCACTTGTTAACTTGTCATGTTGCCAGATGGACCAATTGCACAAGGCTAGTTACATTTTTAAATGCTAACACTCAATCTTTTATATGAATGCCCAATTAATGTTTTAAAACATCAGTTGCACATAAAAAACATATCACTGAATTAACCAATTCTGACCCTTTTCTTGTACAAATGAAAATGGTTGTAAGTTAAGACATATAAAGATTAGAACAGTATAAGCAATAAAATGCAAAAACCACTTTGATGGATTTCCATCTATAAATGGAGAACATTTAACCATATAAATGTAGTATACCATTTAAACCACAACTATCTATTACTAAAAAAATGAAGATATTTTGCTTCACTTTTCAACATCATCATCAGGAAAACTTGAAATCTAACAACTTAAGTATGAAAATCCAAAACTAAATAAACAAAATGATTCAGTATTAATATATTTTAACTAAAAGATTATTAATTTAGGAAGCTCTCTTACCTGTTCATTATTATTATAATCCTATGTTTCTTGATCTTTATAATTTCATTCTTATTATTCCAAGAAAATCAAATCAGTGTTTTCATACATTGAATTTCCTCATAAACTTTAAAATATTTCTTAATCTCTATGCAATTTTAAATATACAGGCATGCCTGCAGATGAACTGTTTTACATTCCTGTCATTGACTAGTATAATCAAAAAGTTGCCTTATACAAACACACATTCCTGAAGTTAAGTGTTCTGTGTTCCACTTTAGTCAACAAGGAATTAACTTATATACACGTTTCATAACCCAAGTATAAATAGAAATAAAATAAAGGGTACTTTATAGCCTGTTTATTGTACATAATCTTTTGTTACTGAGTTTGAACCTAAGTTTCATTCACATTTTCTGCTCTAAGATTGAAATTCATAGATTTCAATGTGCACTGGTTGTGCTCCTGCTGCCATTGAGGAGTGTTGTTAATTAAGTCAATAGTTAAACGTATATTCATAGATATGAAACTTCATATAAATCTAAGTTGAATGTTCAGGTAAGTTAACCCTGTGTCTATTGCCATAATAAAGAGATTCATTACTAAGAATGAGAAATGCAAAACACTGAAATACCACAAAGTACAAGTTATAACCAATTTATTTTAGAACAGATTAAACATGAACTCCATGTGAATCCAGATTTTTTCCTTCGGTAACAAAAATATTAGTATTAAAATACCAAATAATTTTAGTAATAGAATGAATATCTTCATTGCTATGAAGTATCACCATTTTGCCTAAAGTGATTCAATTTTACATTACTTAATGATTTTTAGGTCTTTAAATTTCAATTCTAATTACTCAACAGAAAAACCTAATAATATTATTAAAGGTCACAGCATTAGGCCTAAATGCAAGTATTAATTTCATTGTATATCAGTGATACTCCAATACAGCAAAATTTATGGATGTGCTTTTTATTCTGAAACATATTGCCATGTAATTTTTCATTTTCTTCATGAAGGATATATTTACTAAATCACACTTAGTAGGTGTTAATATAGATCACAAAACTTTCCTCCATTACACCTTGGTATATTTTAGATTCATCAATGCAACAGAATACTACGTTGGCTTTATACATAATACAGATACATGTAATTTAATAACTAATGAAAAAAGGAGAAAAAGATTCTGTGCTCTTATTATATTTGCTTTTATGTATCATACAGTTAACGGCACAATGCATAAATTTAAAATTTTCACTTGCAAGAGTTCATGTACTTTTTTCAGCCATAATAGATAAAAAATAAATTATTCTACATGTCATTATCTTATTTATTTAATATTAATGCAGTTTTATTAATTTGTAATACAATGACTAAACAAACATGTTGAACTATATAATTTTTGTCACTGAAATACTTCCAACAAAAACAGAAGTCTTATTCAGTCTGTATTTACACAAATCAACTAAAAATCTGAAATTATTGATTTTTTTCAAACATCTAGATAAGTTAAAATTTCTCTTCTGGTGTATTTTTTGTAGTTCTTCATACATTTTACAAAGAACACTATTTAAATAGTTTTACCTTTACTATTAGTGTTTGCTTATGACTAATTACAGATTTTCAATGACATTAATACGTGAGAATGTAAAAGACTTCTATTGTGACCTTATTGAGAGGAATGTGTGTTAGATTGCTGAAGAATTTCATAAAATTAATATCTATGTGAACTATTTTACACCAGCTATTTAACTTTTCATGTATTAGCCATACAATCATAAACAACTTTACATGGTAGGACCAAGTGGAAAGTGACAACTTGCTTTTACACATTTTAATACAGATATTTCTACTATATATAATAATTCATTATTGTACTAAGACAACAGAGATGATCTTAAATATCATCTAAGGGTATGATTTTAAAATACTGTTTATGGTTATATTTTGTCACATTATCAAATACTCATTCTCTTTCTCACACACACACACACAGAAAATGAAGAAAAGTAATAGAAAAAATGCCAATTAAAGAATTAAGATGTAATTTATAATTCCTGGAGGATAAAAATAAAATTCTTAAAAATATGAGTGGCCATTATCTTCTGTAAGTGAGCTATTTTCAGATTCCAGCTATTGAAATAAGTAAATATAGAAAGATCTTATTGTCTCAATCCCCACATACATATTGTCATATGCTGTACAAATGTTTAAAACAACTAGTTGAGGGTAGCTGATATGGAAGCAAAAAAAAATGTAAAAACACAAAACTACTTTGTGCTGTTCTGAAGATATCATTTACACTTGTACTTACAGCTAAGTTATTCACAAGATTTCTAATGAATGTTTGTGTATCATATGAAGAATGAACTATATTAACTTTATCTTAAACAAAACATTTTAAAAGAACACATAGAAAATTAGAAAAAATATGATCACAAGATCTATGTATTTAGTGTTATAAGGTACATCTAGATAATATTTCAGAAATTGCTTTAGAAAGATAAAAAGAAAGAAAAATGAAATCTAAAATCAATTTTTTGAAGTCACACAAATTAGCCATCTATTTCAAAAAGAAATGCCCTAAAATTGTAAAGTATCAGATGCACATTAAAGTTCAGTCTTAATCAAAGCATTTCAGTGCCATACGTAAGAAGTTTACCTTAAAAAGTTTACATACACGTCGAAATAAAGTAAATAGTACTTAATATACATTTGTTCCAAAAGGCATTTTATATTGGAAATTATCATTATTCCCTTAACACAGATATAAACACAAATTCTATTTTCAGTCATATACTATCTGTACTGGAGGATATTACTGACAATATCAATTGTCTGATTTCTTCAAGCCATAACCAATGGCTTAAGTGATAGTCAAGATGTCACAAAATGCACAAAAGTAATTAGTCTAAAACAATGTTAAAACTGTCACTGGTGAACCTGGTTAAAATTATTACTCTTAGTGGACACAAAACATATGCCTTTGAACTTAATTCTAGTTGGTAAAGTAAAATTAGGATTTAAATTCTTCTCACTGAGCTAACTACTGCATGCTCAGCAAAGAATCTCTATTTGGTAAATAGAAATGTTTTTAAATATCTGTGGACATAAAAAATGACGTGTTCATAGAGTATTTATTCTTGTTTAACTTGTGTTACTTTTTATACTAGCACCAAGCCACCACACACTAGAATACTCTCTTTCTGAAATAATTATATTTATATGTAAGGTAATTCAGTTTATTTTGGTAATTTTGAATAATACTAATACATGTATGTATGCATGAAATATGTATTTTCTTAGTTATATTCACGATGTTAGGAAAACACACAGGTTCAAAAAATCAATTTAAAACAAAAATATAAAACCCTATAGCTCAAGCACTTTTCAATAGGTGGACTTGATGAAGACAGGTCCACATTTTGAAAGTGCTTGATTTACAGGGTTTTGCATTTTTGTGTTCTAACTTATTATCATGCTAAGAATTTCACATTTGAAAATTATCTTTGCTAAGAAATCTGACAAGGAGACAGAAATAACACATACAATAGTTTGGCTATATCGTGATTAAAGATTAAACCAAATATACGTAAAATCACACATGCAGTAGGATGGGAGTTTCTTAGGATGGCTTGTGAATGTTTTGATATTTGTGTTGAAACATTCTTGATCCTGAAGAAGCCTCCATCCCCCCCCCCCATAAAAAGTTTGAAATTAATTCTAACCAAAAAACTATATGAAGTTGTCAATAAAATATTCCAACTCTACTATGTCAATGCTGCTTAACTTTGAATAACTCAAACTCTATAAATGTATTTCTATAGAGATACATTGTAGTATTATAATACAAATAATGAAACTTGCTTTGTTCCTTCTTCCCTTTTATAGTAACAAATGTCAATAGTTAACTTACGATATTGTAAATCAACAGACATAAATAACCATGACAGACAATGCACTTTTACATGCACATGTACAACTGGGATTGTATGTAAAGCTGTGTGTATCAGAGCTTTCAAACTTTCTTCACAGATTTTATATAAACATTGTTGAATTTCAAAGAGTGTGGGTAAAGAATCCCATACTACAGTAACTTGAATTTCTTTTAATTTTTTTCATAGTAATTTTAATTTTCACTTTTATAAATTGCCCAATAGACTATAAATGCAGTATTTATACCAAGCATGAATTAAGTTTAATAATAAGAGCATCTTTAAGAGGAAACCAGTTTTTCCAAGAATACCTGGCAAATTTAAGTTATCTTTATTAAGCCCTGAAAAAAGGTTTGCACTTATATATATATAAATTAAAATACTGAAAAAAAAAAATACCCAACCTGAGCACAGTGGTCACCTTCATTAAAGGTATCATTTGAAGACCAGCAACATTGTTCTTGGTTGAGCCAGAAAGCTTGTGGGCAGACTCCTTCTTTCAGGTCTTTCATCCACTGTGTTCCAATGTCTATAACACCAGCAACTGCCCCTGTGAAATCAAATCAAAGGAGTAATGCTGCAGTTAATTTTTTATTTATTACCAAGTGATAAAAATAGAGAAGAACAGTCATTTTGTAACACCTCATAAAATTATATTTTATATTTTCTTAATTAGTGAAATATATTAACATCACAAAAAAAATACTGTACTTGTAGACTTATGTGGGTTTATATTCAGATGTTGCAGGTACTTAATTTATGAACTTGCCAAGCTCTTGCTTTGTTTTTTAGTATCCACTTCTTAATAAACAATTCTGAGATAAACCTCCAAATGGTTTCTAGGTATGGAGAATCATGACTTGTTTGATGAGAATGCATATAATAGTTAAACTTTGACTGCATATGCATGTTGATACAGCTAAAGCTACTCTACATTTTTGCTGTGTCAAATGTAAAAACAATGTGCAAGTGAACTTAAATACTAGTCAGAAATGTTAAGTTTAATTCTTTGAATGCCACTAGCACACACAGCACTGTCATGCAAGTTTGGAATTTTGTAACACCATAAGGAAAGGGTATTCCCCTTCAAACTTTCCAAAGTTTACTAGTTTCAAGTTTAAGATAAGTATTGAAATATTAAAATGTGTCTATTTGTTTTATATTGCATATCTAAACATAAATCCAGTGCTGGGAGAGTTGTTTATGTATAGACATGGCAGTGAAAAACCAATATACCCTTAAACACTATTTAACAATGGGAAGATCTAATCTTTTTTAAGAAACATGTAATAATACATGGATATCGTATAATTACTAATTTTATTTTTCAAAGTGTGTATTCTTGTAACTATATCAGTTCTGTGCTTAAGTACTTGTAGAAGATTTTTGTTTACCTATTCAGGACAACTCAAGGACAGAAATAATGAAATAAAATTATATTCACTCCAGGGAAAGCTATCATGAAGATTACATTCTCTTGTGTAAAGCTGCATTTCCTCATAAATTGTTTTTTTTTATTTAATCTATGCAATATGTTCACTTTCATTGGTCATAACTAAAGGAATACAGTTGGACCATGCATTCCTGATTGGGAAAGTCAACTAAAAATATGAAATTCCTCAAGCAAAGTTAAATTCCTCTGGAATGCAGGAACATAATATTTCAATCCCTGCTACTATTGAAAGTATTATTATTATTTCTTAACATAAGTAAAAATCATTTATAGATATTTCAAACAGAATTTATATAGTCACAAAAATTTTACTTACAAAATTATGAACTACTGTAGAAAATATAAACAATGCAAAATATATTAAACTTATTAAAAATAAATACCTAAAAGGAATGACAGGTAGAAAGTTCTAAAAACCTCCCCTTGGTCTCTTATGAGTTACTTATATGTATATTAGATAACTAAACTTGTTAGTGAATTACGTGTTTAAGAAAAAGATTAATTTTTTTGGCATTCTGTAATACTTATGCATGTACAAGTGCCTAAGTAAACGTGATGCAACTTGAAGAGTAATGTAATTTGAATACCATGAGTTTATAAGGAAGTGCATCACAAGGATGGTGGAACATATATAAGGATACTGGTATCAGGAAAAGTAAAATAACTGAAAAAGCAATTGTTTATGCTGATTCTTCATCATTTATCTTTAACATAATTATAAATTGATAGAAAGATATAAAATACTAACTATACAAGACTTTTCAGGCCTAAAGATTTTACTTATTCACTTAGGAAGCAAAATAAATACACTTCAAAGAAAGCAGTCCTCTTGCAGGTTGTTCATATGAAATAGCCAAAAAAGCTTTGTAGAAATAGTTTAATTCAGAGAATAAAATGACCAGAACAGATTATATATACTGGGAGAAAAGGAAAGTCTTGCAATATTCTTCCAACAAACCTTCATGCACTAAAATGAAAGGAAGAACAAACAAACAAACCAAAAAAGATGAAAAAAAAGAGTATGCAATAAAATAGCATCATATCTGCCATGCCCTTGAGGTATAAAGCAAATACAACCATGACTTCAGCAAGCTGATTAGTCTCTTACAATTCAGAAATGCTTGAAGAAAACCCTCATTTGGAACACTGAAAGGTTCAGGGAAACAGAAAACACACATGCTTAGCATGCATTTAAAATAAAATCTAACTCGCCAGAAGAACAGAGAGAGCTATAGGTTCTATTGCCAGAACAGAACCACAATTAGAGGAAAGGCAAACTGTCCATAATATTCACTAGGATAATTGTGGTAAACTTGCAAGATACAAAATTCAGCTTAATAAACTCAATTCAAAGTAAGAATAGATGATGAAGTGTTCAAGAACCATAAAACAATAAAATAATAATAAAACAAAAAATTCAGGCAGAAACCATAAAAGTTCATATTCAGAGAATTTAAAAGGACAGGTAAACAAAAATCCAAGGAAAACAACTACAGACAACAATCAGGAAAGTCAACTGGATAGGTACAAAGAAGAAAAAAGGGAGAATAGAACGTGCTTTGGATGTGGATGAAATATAATTATCAAAGGAAAAATGCACATACTGTTTCAGGAAACTTAAAAGCTAATCATCTATTATTTCTTTCAAACAGTTTTCTGATTACTTTTGTGCATTTATACAAATGCAGTATATCTGTTTCTCTTGAAATCCAATACTGTGCAAGCAAGCTAGATTTATAATTTGATGAGAAATTTAATATTTTCAACTCAATTGGAGAACAACTGTCCAAACATTGTGTGATTCCAAAACTGCACACAATCATTCCATTATGAAATGTTCTTCCTCATTCCCTATACTTAATAAAGTTAAAATGTTTATGAATCAACTTTTTACATCCTATAAACATAAACCCCTTTAAAAAGTAAAAATAATAAACATTCTTTTTACATTATGTTTTTATTTTTTATTTATCATTACATATAAGTTTCTACAAAAACAATTTCTTAGATAAATTACTTAAAATCGAAAGTTACTCAACTATTTCATACCCAGTTGGGTGCAATACACCTCAAGAACAAAATTGCATCATTGAAGAAGAAAATTAAACTTCAGATTTAAAAATCATTCAACTAAAATTTTTTATACCAAAAATTGAAAAAAATCCCATATTTTGCTTTTATTATTTTCTAAAGTTTTCAATGCTGACTGAAGGAGGAAAACTAAATTCAGGACATACGACAAACAATTTCACATAAATGATTTTTTTTATATTTTGCATTACTTTCAGCTCATTTCTAATGAAATCATTAGTGCCTGTGACTTTCTTGAATTGTAAAAGCTGATAAGGTTTTCAGTTAAACAGAGATTTATATGGAGGTCAGAACAATGTGATAACAGATTAAGATTTGTGAAATGTTGTTAGAATAAAGGTGTTTGTGAACAACAACTTCTGCTAAAATTATAATCCTAATTTTTTCTAAAGCTTGCTTTGTAATTTCACACTTTATTTGAATTATGATGTTTAAGTATGAAAGGGAATATTTTTTTGGGAGAAACAAGATGAGGTAGGCTTAGTTAATCATTTTGCTGTTTTGTTATGCTTTGCTTGCATTAGGCCATTTTGGCCTAAGTAACTGTTTAAATGGACAAATAATATATATACACATACATACATAATACATAAAATTGGTTTCACCAGTAGAGGCATCATCATTCACATACTAAAATGTTTTGTACCAGGAATATTTATGTTTAAACAAAGAACTGGAAGTGGCCTTGAGATTCACCTAGAAACTAATGAGGTAAAAAGTGGGGAGGAGTTTAAGTTGGTTTGGTTGTTTAGAAATTTTTCTGAATTTCTTTTTAAGACTTTTACTTATTTCTAAAATTCCCAGGCTATCTAGTTTTTTACCTTTTTTCACAGATATGTAAAATTTTAGTTTTTTTTTAATCAAATTGGTGTTTAGTTTTAATAATGTGTGATGCAAGGGTTGACCCATTTTTCTTAATTTCCAGCTTCTAGAATGTTCTACAATTCTTGTTTCTATGGAACGTCCTGTTTTACCTATGTATACACTTTTGCATTCTTGACACGTTAACTGTTATACACCACTGTTGCTGTACTTTTTGATTCTGTCTTTGTTGTTGCACAACATTTTTTCTAGGTTGTTTTTACAGTAGTAGGCCGGTCTGTAGATTTCTTTGTTCAGTGTGTTATATATTTTGTGACAAAGTTTTACAATGTAGATCATCTTAAACCATTTCTTTTTGTTTGGTACAGTATATGGGTATGTTGATTTTAAATTTATGGCTTTTCAATTTTGTAAACAACAATGTTTTAACTAACTTTGTTGTATAACCATTGTTAACAGTAATTTTATTTATAGTTTTAAATTAAGTTTCATAATCTTCAGATGACAAAGGTACAGTGATAAGCCTGTGCAAGAAACTATGGAACACAGCAAGTTTGTGAGATATTGGATTTCTTGAAGAAGAATGTATGATGGTGTCACTACAAGTCAGTTTTCTGAAGATCTTGAAAGAATGTATGCTGTTATTTATGTTAATATTTAAGTCCAAAAAATTCATGTCCCATTTTCACCAAATTCCATGGTAAATCTAATAAATTTGTGAACTTAGAAAAGCTATAAAACTGTTGAGTTGACGTTTGGATCCTGTCCAGAACAAATCACATCATCAAAATATCTGTACCAATATTTAACATGTTTTGTATTATTTTCATCAGTAAACAATTTCTTCTTTAAATTATCCATAAAAACTTCTGCAAGCAAAGGAGAGAGGAGTGGAATCCACATATAACCTGTCATTCCATTTATATATTTGGCCATTAAATTTGAAGTAGTTCTGATCTAAGCAAGTGGTTACTATTGTTTTTAATTCCTGGACTTGAACAGGGTTTACTTTTTCTTTATCCATTAAATCACTTTAATTCATTTACATTCATTAGCAGGTGTACTTGTAAAAAGACTGCAAATATCAAAGGAAACAATCTGAGCATTATTTGGTATCTCTACATTTTTTTTTTTTTACAAGCTCCAGAGAATTTTTATACCAAACTTAGATTTAAAACCAGTTAGATTTTAGAAAATATTTTGAACTTTCTGTGCTAGTTTGTAAGCAAGAGCATTAGTATGGGAAACAACAGGTCTGATAGAAATATTTGTTTTGTGTAGTTTAAGAAGTCCATACAGACATGGTGGTTTAGGGTTCATAATGCTTAATGACTTAGCTTGGAGTACATTAAATAGGCTTTTGCTGTTTTTCAACAAAGATTTAACATTGTTGTTAAAGGTTTTGGTGGGGTATATGTTTAGGAGTGTGAAACTGTTAGAATCAAGGAAATCATTGGTTTTACCATGATAATTTTAGATTTTATTGATTTTATCAGCTTGTCCTCATCATTTCCATTTTTAGAATAGTTTTCGGAAGAAGTTTGAATGGCTTTACAGAACATATTGTTTGTTACAAAATCAGATTCACCATTAAAACATCTCAAAACAAATCCAGAAAAGTTCTAAATGACCAAACCAGCTTAAGCTCCTCTTCCCACTTTTTACCCCACTTGTCTCAAGGTGAATGTCAAGGCCACTTCCAGTTCTCTGTTTAAACATATATAAACCTGTTTTAAAACATTTTAGTCTGTACCTGATGATGCCTTTACTGGCAAAACCATGGTCATGAACAAATGATGTATTTGTGAAACATACAATGGTCTTGTTCTTCCTCAATTTTGTAATTATGGAGTTTCATTAAGTATGAAAAGTTTCAAGTATATATATACGTGCGTGTGTGTGTGTGTGCACGTGTGTACGTATGAAAATGAAACAATATAAAAAACATCTTGAAAAACTATTACTGCTTATTTAAAACAAATATTTAAAAACACATACACATAAAAGCATAAATACCAGTTTTCTATCTTCCAGATTACTCTTCAGTTTCTAAAATATGGCTCTCTCTAACAAGACCTACTAAACAATGTAAAACTTCTTGTGTTTTTTTACCTTAAAGAAAGAGGAAGAGTGCATAATTTCAAACATTCAAAGAAATCAAGGGAATTTGAAGAAGAAAATAGAAGGAATAAAATCAATAAAAACCAAAGAAAACATGAGAAGAATGACATTTTAGCTTTTGGAAAATATGAAGATAATGAAAATGAAAGGAGATGGAAGTCTAATACAAGAAAAGACAATAGCAACAGAAGAAAAAGACAGGTAAAAAATGGGAACTTGATAAATGAAAGTAAATACATATATATATGTATAAAATAATAATAGAAGATAAATAAAGAAAAACATTTTCCTGAGTAAAGGCCTTGAAAATGTGGAATTTGAGTTTACAATCTTTCTTAGGAGGGGGAAATGGAACTTTTAAACAGAGGACTTAACTTTACCCCAAATAATAAACCAAATGTACTCAAAGGGGAACAGGTAATCAGAGAATTTAAATTTGGGGATGTACGCAAAACTTTAGCCCCTTAACTGGGGCACTTCTACAGGGTTCATTAGGTATAACATCACTAAAGTTAAAAATAACCAAATTCCTCTACTGTAAAACTACAAACTGTTATTTGCAGAAATCTCTTGCCTATTTCTCATGTTAATGTCATCTTTTGGAAGGAGAACTGAAGTTAAATTCAGACAAAAGAAACAGTCTACCACTCAACATGAACTAAAAAATAACATATCATGGATCAACTACAACCATCTTCTTAACCTGATTAACAACTTTAACACCAAAACTGCAACCCATCTGAAACACAAGCAAAATGTTAAAGTGAATAAATTAATTCCAGATAAAAATACCAACAGTATAGGCAGTAACAAGGAGATTTTGAACTTTATTAACATTGTACTTGGTGAATCCTGTAAAAGTGCTCTACTTAAGTGCTTACCTCACGTAAACTTAAATTCTCTGATTACTTATTCCCATATTAAATCTAAACCATATTAATTTAAAATTAAAGATAATATACATGAATTTAATAGGAAATTAAGATTAACAGAATTTTTAAGAATAAAAGTGATAATGATAGATCCTTGAAACAAATAAAAAGTAATTTTGTAATTTTTCCTTTCAAAAGGAAGGAATTTATAACATGATATAATTTGTAGTTGTCTAGAATATGTGTGTTATAAGATTCTTCAGATTAAAGAGAGTGTTTCAATAAAAGAAAGAAATGCATTAACAAAATAAAAATATGGAAGAGGTTTTCATACAAAAAGTGATAGTTTTTGTTATCATGGAATATGGTTTTAAAATAGTTAAATGATAAAGAAACTAATAAATATATGTCCTCCAAATATGTTCCAAGATTTGTAACTAAAGTAAAAGGAAAAATTAAAGAATGTATAAAAGAATTTAAAAGAAAACAATTATTTGTTGAGTAATCATAAATTAGGAATATTTTGTTTATTACCCAAAATTTATAAAAGTAAAAAAGATAAAGAAATTTTAGAAAAAAAGAAGGTGGAATATCTTTGGATAAAGAACCCACAAAAAATCTCTGGAAGACCAATTATAAGTGGAATAAACATGGTGATTAAACCATTGAGGTCTAGTATGGACATAATTCTAAAACCATTTGCATCCAAGGTACAAGGTTTTATTTTACAAGAGAAAATTGTAAAAAATATTAGTTTAATATCATTACATGTAGTTTTTATTTATCCAAGTATCAAATATGAATATTGTATATAAAAGCTAATGAATATTATTTAGATAGATAGCCAGATTTATTACATCCACCTTTTAATAAAGAAGTGATATTTAAATTTTTAAATCTTATTTTAGGTAATTGTTACTTTGTTTATAAAGGCAATGTATATTAACAAATATCTGGAACATTACTGGGAACAAAAGTGGTTCCATCTTATGCCATTTTAGTGATGGAATATTTTGAAATTCAAATGTCCAATAGATTATTATACTACTTGGAAGATAGTTATATTGATTACTTGAAGCAAAATTGGAAAAAGGTTTCTAGATGATAGTTTTCTATTATGGAATAGATCCCTTGATTTTGGAATACTTTTTGAAAACTTGAATCAAATCAACCCTAACATAAAGTTTACTTTTGAAATGAGGAATTCAGGCTTATCATTTTTTAATACATGAATTATACATGAGATTTCTATTGTAACTGTCCTATAAATACCAAATTAAATATTCCACTTTGCCTAGTTCAAAGTATTTTTTCTAACCCAGAAGTTCAACAACAAACATTAATAGAATTAAAATCTTACCTTAGGAAGTGTCATTATCCAGAAAATGTAAGAGAAAGAGGTTTTACGTTAGCTAAGATTAAAAAGGAAATTAACAATAATCATAAAGATAACATAAAAGAAGAACAAATTATTTCTTTCACAATAATATATTACCCTGGAGTTAAAATTAATATTAATGATATCCAAAATGATAAAACTTTAAAAGGTAAGTTTGAAAATAAATCATATTATCAGGAAGACAACCCAAAAGTTTATATGCTATCTTAAATCAGAAAAACAAAGCATAGGAGTCTGATGAAGGTATTTTTCCCTGCAATATACCAAACTTTTATATTTGTAGGAAAAGATTATATTACATACATTTACTGGGCAGAAAATATTTTTCATAAACTCTAGATTTACTTGTAATTCACATGTGATTTATGTATTATTCTGTATTTGTTGTAAGAAATTGTATGTTGGAAAAACAGAAAACTTACATTTAAGAATAATTTACATAAATCTCAGGTAAAAAATGCAAATAAAAGCCCATTACCTGTTAACAAACACATGAATAAATGTATTATAGAAAAATATCACACTTTATAAGAAAGTTTTTTACAAATATTTCCATTTTGGTATTCTTGTGAAAAGAACAGGAGATCATTTTATTAAAATTATTTTACTAATAAATTTAAAACCACATTAAATGTTACACAGCTTAACACACAGAGGGAGTTTAAAACATATATAAAGCTCTAAGGTAAAAAAATGCAGGAAGTTTTACATTGTTTAGTAGATCTTGTTACAGAGAGCCTTATTTTAGAAACTGAAGAATATCCTGGAAGATATGAAACCATCATTTATGTTTTTATGTACTACTTTGATGGATTATCCTCTACAACAGCCTTTTAGAAATTTGTTTGGTATGCTATACGGCAATATGTATGTACAGTGATGGTCAGTGATAGTATGAGGTCCACATGGATCCCAGATAAATAGTAGATTATAGCTGTGTACTCCACCTGCCTGTTTTGAAAACAATAGTGTCATATTGATCCAAGGTTTCTGCTTGACAATTATGTGAATTGATATAAATTTGTAATGATTATGTAAAAAGATATACAACTGAGAAATTCGTTGGAGTCAATGTGGACCTCAGGTGTGCTGGTGAGGGTTGGCTTGATTATAATTTTGATATGGTAAAAAAACTTATTTTTATTACTTGCCACTGTCAATACACACAGGAAAACTGTGTGCATTATGTTTTAAGCAAATACAAAATTTACAGTTTTTATATAATAAAAACTTTATAGGAAAGTTTTAGAAGAATGTAGGAAGACATAAGAATCAGTAAATAAAATCTAGAACAAAGTAAAACAGTTTTAATAGCATCTTAAAAAAATATCACAATAATATCTTTCCACAATTTTGAAATTGCCAATTCACAAAAATATTATATATAAAATAAGATATTTGATTTTCAGAAGCTACATTATTTTTAGAAAAAAATTCTGTAATTTCAAACTATTTCACCCAGTAATGTTTTTGCAATGTAATAAACCATACAACAGGTGCATCAAACTGACGATCCCAAATCTCCTAGAATTAAATAAGTATATATATATATGGACAAATTATGTTTGTCACAATTTCACTCACCTGCTGCAACACCAACAAGTAAAACACACAACCAACCAGACCAGGCATCATGAATACCTCTGACGAAATCCCATATACCTTCTGTTCGTTTCTTGATTATGTACCGATGCCTCATTCGGTCCCGAGCTATGTCTCGCTGCCAGTCGATGGTGTGAAAGTCATCATATTGGCCAATTCCAGGTGGAAGTTCATCCATTTCTGACCCTGCTATAAAAACACTAACACTAAGCTAGTAGTCCAGTGAACAGACATCAAAAATGTTAAATAAGATAAAAAATTTTTTAGTACAGATACAAATTTATTTATCCTTAACTAAGAACACTAGCTTAAGTAGGTACTTGATTTGGAAAATATTATGACAAGTAACCAAGATATGTTGACAAGAGCTGGGGAATTTAATGGGTTACCTATGAGAAATGATAACATTGATTAGTGTCACATACACTAATTTATTAATTGAAATTAGTTTCCAATAATTACTGAGAAAAATAACAAAATTACAGATACTTAGGTTGCTGAAGTCATATTTCTTAAGATCTGATCCATGACATCTGTAAGCTAAATTTGAACCTGGAAAGTTTTTCTTGTAACAAATTTCAAACTAGCAGGATAAATCAGAAAAAAACAATATTGTGGACATACAAACCATACAACAACAATGGATAACGTACAAGCTTCTTTAGAAATTTGAGCTAAAAAACTACAATCTATAGATTATGGATATACTCTTACTCTTGTAATCCCTGACAAACACAGAACATAAGACATGGTAGGTTCACTCTATAATCAGGTAAACACATGTATTAGGTCTTCAAACAATTATCACTTTTTTTTAGATGAAAAAACCCAAACAACTTATGTATCAAAATAAAACATTTATTAATAAAACATTAAATAAATCAATTACTGGCTGAAAATATGTAAACAGACACATAATTACAAATTAGACATGTATAATATAATAAAATTAACCTCCTGAATATTACATGACCTTTTGATTTCAACATCTGAACTGTTGTTTATATCACACACAAATAACAGTAGCATAGATTCAGTTATCAATGACACAGGTAATATACTTTAATATAAGAATATCTTTATGTTCTGTTTAAGAACACAATTTAGAGAATAATTAAGGGCAGTATAATTTAACTTAAAAATCTACAGCTTACACAGAAAATATTACCAACTTATTGGAGGTAGAAGTGTTTATAATTTTTCTATGAGCTTTATTATAATCAGGCACCCAACTTCCAATAGTTGTCTTACAACAAACACAAGATAACTGGTTATAATGAAGGCAACCAACAGGGTTACATGTGGAATCAAGCTTTTGGTCAGTATCAGAACAGGCATGATTTATAATTCAATATGCACTGATTAAGTTTCATTCATGTATGGTTCAGCTCATTTTCAAATCATAATCAAAACCTTATAATATAAACTTCACCTGGAGAAATGTATAACACTTAACAATGGAATGCACATGATTATACTGTAGGCATATTTCTACTATATTATTAATTTCAATCATTCATCTTAATAGCAGAAATAACACTGTTATCTACACAAAGGTACATTATCAACAAAGAGAATAATACATGTAATAATAAAACTACAAAACTGAAGAGCAGAAGTGGTCAGTAGGGCAATGTTCAATCTGTTATACCACTTCCAGCACATTTTCACTTAGTTCGGGAAAAGGCAAAACCAAAGTTACTAGAGTGAAGGAGGAAAAACCTGCTTCCTGAGTGGAAGACACACAATTAATATATATATATATACATACACATATATATAATTTTTGCACAGAGTTACAGAATGGATATGTGTGCATAGCCCTCTCTAAGAGGGGAGGCAGATAGTCAACAGCACCCAATAACAGAGTTTGGGCAATTTTTGTCTAACTGAAAAGTTGGGTTTGATCATCACTCTTATAATGAACCCATGGAAATAAACAATGAGCCACTAATTTCATAGTACAGGCATACTAAGCACAAAAGCATGTCTAGTTCTAGAAGAAGGAAAGAAAAGAAGATCTGAAGAAAGGAATTAAAATGGACACAAGTTTATAACTGGATGTATATATCTGTAACATGAATACTTCATGATAAAATTCCAACACAGATTAAAAAAATATATATTGATTTGGCCAAGAGAAAGACAGACTTTCAAATACAGATTGTTTACCTTAAAATGGTTTAAAGGATAAGAAAATAAAACAGGTGTTATCAGAAAAGTTGAAGGCAAACTATTAAAAACAAAGTTAGGTCATTACAGTTTTGGCTTGCAAAGTTATACACCTTATAACAAAGTGTTATTTCTGCAGGTGAAATGTCTTTTGACCAGACAACTGAGAAAAACAAGACTGAATTAAAAAGTGACATAACAACCCAAAGCACACCAGAAGAAACTATGGAGACTTGTGAAGAACTACCAAACTAAGTCCACCAGTATCCAAATCAGCATGAGCCTGTTAATGTGTAATGGCTAACATGGTCATGAATTTTACTATTTCATAACTAGTTTATAATAAATATTTATTCAGGCATTCATGCATGTACTAAAACATTCTCGATAACCAAATGTTGAAAGTCTGTAAACATGTATTAATTCTTTTACTCATATAAAGCTTGCATATCCCAATGGCTCCAGACTCATATTATTCTGATCCTGTGTCTCACTCCCCTGGGGAGAAGCAAGTTCATCTTAATGGGGTGGCATAAAAATATTTACAATTTGATACAAGTTAGAGACTTTTCTCTTCTATACTTGTTTTGAATAGTCAGTGACCTATGCAGCACTGGTTTTGTGTGAATTTTGATGGTAAATCTTAATTCCTATTGACTTTGCCCTGTACCACTGAAATGTAATTTTTCTAGTCTTGTCCTGTCTGGACTGAGTATAGAAAGCATCTCCCATGGCAGCTAATAAGAACTAGCAAATGTATGTAAGCTGACCAGTAGGACAAGACTTATGCAATAATTGTGAATACATATATTTTTTTTATTTGTTCATTTATGCTTGTTAGATCTTTCCTCTACTCCCCGAGTTAAAAATTATTTCTACTGTATATTTCCTAAAATATGCATTTCGGGGATAATTCTCAACTTATCTGTCAATTATAAATTTACCCGAGTATTATAATAGAATATAAAAATAAAAAAGTTTCAAGTAGCGTGTATTCCAGCAACTAGATACAATATGTACACACACTCACAAAAAGAAAAACAAATATGCATTGGGACAAAGCCAAAGAAAGGAAAGGTCAAGCTGTTGACATAAAACTTCATATATAAGCTGAAGGACAGAAAAAATTTAAATTTAAAGAAGAGAGAATATGAATCATGTAATTGAAACTTGCAGTCTTGATATACATGTATGGCAGACAAATATGGATGGCAAAACATTCTCTTTCTCAAGCACAGAAGAAGAGAAAACATAATTCATAAGTAATTTATTAGGATGGAATAGCAAAACTGAAAGTGTTCTCCAACTGATGGACAAAAATATCACCATAAATGCAATATCAGGTCCCAGAAAAAACTTAGACACTGCAGAGAATGATAAATCTTGGCTCGAGTGAGTAGAGCAAATGAGCATTTGAATGATTTATAATCTACTTCCTGGCAATTGAAAGTCACAATACAAGAAAGACAAGAGCTGTGCTGTTAGGGGCCAATAAAGTAGAATCAAGTCAACCTACTAC
The DNA here is from genome assembly GCF_000517525.1 of Limulus polyphemus. Lineage (NCBI taxonomy): Eukaryota > Metazoa > Arthropoda > Merostomata > Xiphosura > Limulidae > Limulus > Limulus polyphemus. The sequence goes on along the minus strand of NW_013666064.1, from coordinate 29,938 downwards.
CTTTAAACACTCGTAAGTGTAAAAACAATACAGCAAGGCTAACAAAAACACAATGATAAATGTTTATATGAGAAACAAGTATACATGTGTCTGTAAAATACAAAGAAAGTTATATCTAAAAAGAACACCTTTAATATTTTGAGTGCTTTTTAACTCGTCATATAGTAACCTAAATTAATTTAAGTGAGTGAATAATATTACGGTATTATGCCTAATTTATAATTAAATATTATGCCGTGGAACAAATGTTTAATGAATACATATATAATTACAGATATCTTTTCACCAAAGGTAAAATTGGAAATGTAATCTGTGATGTAGAGGCTTAATGCTTTCCTTGATTAGCCTCATCCTCTATTATATACAAATCCACCATTATAAAAGGCCTAACTGTATATATTTGATTTGGTAACCCAAGCTGTGCTGACGAGCCTTGAACAGTCGAAACTGCAGTCCATAGTAGAGGGTGCTCACAGTGTAAGTTGAGGCCAAACAAGGAAGGCATTAGGCCTCTGTGTCACACATTATATTTTTACTTTTGTTGAAAAAAAATATAATAAATATATAAAAACTTTAACATTTAGTTTCTGTATTTGTATTTTATTTCTGTATTCATATTAAGCTCCATACTTTAGTGTAAGCATGGGCACTATCTAATAGTTATAGCTATAAAGTACTGCATTCTGTAAAAGAAAAGCTATTTACAGTGAGTACAGAGTCATATCTTTCAGTCCAATAAAACAGTGTATGAATGACTTTGATTTCAACAAAAGTATTAAATACCTTGGTGATAGCATAAGCAAACAACTTTTAAACCTTGCTCTCAGACTTATTACATGCTTAAAGAAAGTAAGGAGTAGGTTTTAAAAAATCCATAATTTTTTTAAATTATAGAAGACTAACTTACAATATTTTACAGGAGAATACTGAAATAAATTGTCTAATTATTTTATTGGTTTACACCACATCAAATTAAATGTCTACCCATTATTTAAAAAACAAAAATGTAACCAATGAGTTTATTCACTTTCATAGAAAAAACAATCTTCATCTACTTTTCTGTAATTGCTAATGTTTCACATTCTTTAAATTTGAGTAGTCAGCCAAATCAGTTGTGCCAAAGGCAAAGCAATTCCCACAAAGACACTCAAGGTTACTAAAAGTAGATTCTAATTTAACCTAGCTGTATTAGCACCGATTTTTTTTTTACAACTGCAATTGATCTGACAAACTTCATACCTTACAGATCTTTAAAACCAAAAATTTAACTGTATGCTCTTTTATTCACACACACACACACACAATGTCCATTATTGTCATCAACAACCTGAATTAACAAAGGAATAAAAACTTTCAGGCTCATAACACTTTCATCAGAGGCAGAAATAATAATAATAATAAAAGACATGCCTTTGAAGAAGAGCTGTTATCAGCCTGAAAGCTTACGCATAATTTTTA
>NW_013666064.1:21243-28339 GCF_000517525.1 Limulus polyphemus | reverse complement strand
TAAAACAAACGCTATATCAACGAACGTCAATAATACTTCTGACTGCAGATCAATTACACACTGTCCACACACATTACACATTACCCCTCTTTTATATACCAGCCTACCCTATCTAGCAAATACTAGAGCATTCGCCAAGATACGGGATAGTTCTAGAAACAAGAGGGCGTGAGAATCACATGATCTCGATGACGCACCAATACTGTCAAAAAGCTTCAACTAGAACCCTTTAAAACCTAGAGTAATACTAATAGACATGTGATAGCCAAAATATTGCTTAAATAACATTGAATTTGAAGTACAAAAATCAAGCCTTTGCAAATAGCGAATAAACACTGCTGTACATCTATAAAGAGTTCACAATAAGCTATATTAAAACATACACATTTATATATTAAACCTATTGTGTATCTAGATTGTAATCTCGATTACATAGCCAAATCACTTTTATGTTTAATACATTCAGACAAAAATCTCAAAATTCATATACACACACAGCTGAATCCATACAAATCCATTGCTGCTTCTTTGTTTCCCACACACCAAACACTATTGAAAAGTTGGCCTTCCATGATAAAACATAACATCGTTTTTGATGTCGTATGCAGTTGTACGTTTACTGTCATGTTTGCCAATACGAAACCACAGCAAAGAAATCTTATAACGTAACCATAGCAACCATTTACTGCACTTAGCTACCTCAAACTACACCAATTTTTAGATTTTGGTGCAACACGGACACGACTCATAACAATGAAATATGACTAGACATCATTTGTGCAATAGCAACAATGTGCAATTTACAGATTGCGTTGGTGAAACCTATAAAACTATTAAAATATGACAAAAATAATAATTTTTAACGCAATATAACAAAACCTTTTAAAATGCTACAACACGAACACATGGCGACAGAACAACGTGAATTCTAAAGAAAAAAATTTACAACTCAAATACTCTTTCCAATTTCCTATAATTCTCAAGAAACAATAAAAACACTAACCCTCAGTGAAGTTTGTACCGAAAGTAAGATCTTTACAATACAGATAAATCAACGTAAAATATATAAAGCGTTAAAATAAGCTTATTTACCAACCCTGATTCGGTAGATACGATCCTCAAAACAATGGTCAGCAACACATATACGAAACATATATGAAAAGTAGTTGGCAACGTGTAAACTAACTACTTATATCTATATTCCAACGAATGTTACAAAACAATAAAGATTAAACACGTAGAACAAGTACTGAAAGTTCATGTTTCAGAGTTAAATCAGTAGTAAACATATCTAATGATAGAAGGAAACAAATGATTGCACAAACACAACAGCTGAATGTAAACACGTTGATCCACTTATGTCTGTTTTTTTTTCCTTTCACAAACGACATTTTTAAATACCAGAGATGCAGAATCTGATCACTTCAAAGTTGTGTGTGTGTCGGATTTCATACCTTTTCAACGTATTTTTGTGTTAACTTTCATACTTGCTGGGAAGGCTTAAACTAAAGCATAAAGTGTACAAAGTCGTATAACTGAAAAGTGCTCAACCAGATTTTACATTATCTTCTTTATTCGAGGATTAAGCAACACATATAAAGCAAAAGAAAAAAAATTACATTTATTTCTAGTTCAGTTAAAACAGTGATTAAACAACCAGCAATTCTGTTAAATAAAATGCACGTTGCTTGGTAAAATTAAAGAATAATTATAAGCATATTTTCTGGATTTTAGATAATAATGAAATTATTTTCCAAATATATAAAGTAAGTAATGTGGGTATAGTTAAAAGTTCAAACTTTTGTTGCTGGTGGCATGGGAATATTTTGATATTTAAAAAACTAAATGGAATTATAAAGGCTAAAAAAGTTTAATAACTTTTAAGTAAAAAACAAACACGCAAATAATAAAGCACTGATGACTAAGTAAATAAACAGAGATTATCACAATACATATAATCGAAAATTGCACAGCTTTATCATTTCTTCGTGATATACTTTTCTATTTGTAAATGTTCTATGGCATGCACTTACCTGCCTTCTTGATATCAGTTTATATGGCACACCGTCACACGCGTGAGATAAGTTTTATTCGTTTGCAAGTGATCTGAATTGGCCGTACCACCCCTAAGCTTGGCGCAGCATTTATGAACACGCATTCGTTTTTAAGAGAGCAAATAAAACTAGTATATTACAAGTGACTGGAATAATCGGAATTATGTATATAAATAGAAGTACAATTTGATCACCCTCGTGAATGACTGATTTGGAATAAAGTTTTAGCTTTTAAACACATCTCAAGAGAACGAAAGCTTTCTTAGCTCCTTCGTAACCACATTTTAATTATCACAGTAACTACACAATTGTTTTCCTGGGATTCTTTTGATTTCAATTTTATACAATAATTTTTTAAAACTAGCTGCTTTTTAAATTAATAAAGCTGTAGTTATATACACTGCCACTATAAAAATTCAAAACTAAAAGTCAGTTGCAAAAGAAACTTAGATGTCTTTAAGAAAATCTGTATTGGCAAAGATAACACTGGTTAATTAACACCAGTCACGCCTACCAACGCCAGTCTGTAAAGTGAGAATGTACTACATATGTATTTCTAAGTAAAGTGGTAGCGGTAAGTGCTGCCTGGAAAACCGAATTTTTCCCCAACTCCTATGTCTGAATAATTTTCAGACCATTAATTCACATCTTTTCCTGTGAATGATTTAAAATATGTGCATTAATAATAATAATCACTATATAGAATCCTAATACAAATTAGTAATTGACGATTTTATTTTTAAAGTTGTGCTAAAAATATATGTGGATAATATTAGTTCATTCCACATAATATGGAAAAGTAACATAATAGAAAGTAAAGACAATGTCAATTTAATTGATGGAACTAGTAATTCATTCCAATTTTTATTATTATCATTACAGCCTATACTAGAAAACAAAACATTCTCTATAACGAAATGACAACTAAAAACCTTTATATCATTCTGGAAACACTCAACCCACATCTTCAGACTTTTCATCTTTATTATTATTTTAGACCACCTTTATGGTTTGAACTTTAAAAACGACTACACACATGGTAACTAATAATTTAATGCTGTAGCGTAAGAAACTACGTGTTACTGTATGTAGTACAAATTCCCGCGAGGTCACGATTCACAGAGGCCCCAATACACCAATAATGCTTTGCATAACCTCCAGTTACTTCCATAGCTAACCAAAGAAGATTAAGAACACAGTTTTGAACATGACACACCGCGGGGTGGGGTGGGGGTGGGGGGTAGGAACACAAATTTTGGTGTCAGATTCGGGTTAAGCGACTCTGAAAATCCATTCCTAAACACTCATTACGCTTAGGGTTACCAGACGTCCAAGTTTTTTGCCTTATTTTATGCCCCTATCAGAAACAATAAAAGTATTAATTGATATATACGGTTTGTTATTATATCCGGCTCATTTAAATCTCACTTAGAGAAACACTTGACAAGACGACAGATCACAGTATAGCGCTCCCTCCGTCACTGCCAAGTTTCCTTAACCTAGTCCGCAAGAATTGAGATTTGAAGACTTGCCCAGCTGCGAAAAAAAAAGGGGCAACATTTTTTTGAATAAGTTCAAAAGTAAGTTTCAACAAATTTTGTTGGTCAGTGGTTACAAAATGTGTTGCGATAAACATTGTGTTATTTATTAAATGATAAAAGTTATATTATTGTAATTTAAACTGTTTTAGAGACGTTACAGTGTCATTCTTTATGGGAAGGAAGTTCCAGTTTTTCACTGTGGAAATCTGATAAACCTAATTATGTTGGGTAACCACTAAGGCGCGTTTTATACCTCCTTCGTAAGGCCGAGTTTCGTCCTGCTAGGTCCGAACTGTGGAAGGAACTCGCGGACAAACAAACACAATTTGAATTATTAAAGGTCATGCATTCTTCGTAGTGGGTAATTCAAATGTTAGTTATTACTGATGTTCAACAATAGCATCAAAACGCTTTATATAAATTTATACTGTGCTGTTTCTTATAGAATATCCTATGGAGAAGAACGCGAATATTTTGTTTTCATCGGGTTTTAAATAGCATGTATATACTCCTTTAATTTCACAATATTACTGTACACCGTCAGGGATAATAGGTTATGGCTATAACAACATTTATCGTGTGGTATTCAGGTTCACTGGTGTCTGAAATAAATTCCCAAAAAAATAAAAATCCACAAAAAACACAGGTTCAGGATTATAAAGAATAAACTGCACACGAGCAACAAAAGAAAACCTTTGAACAAAAGTAGACTAATTTGGTTTGTTTTGAATTTCACGCAAAGCTACACGAAAAGATTACCTGCGCTAGCCATCCATAACTTTGCAGTGATAGATTAGAAGGAAGGCAGCCAGTCAACACCATCCACCGCCAATTCTTGGGCTACTCTTTTACCAACGAATAATGGGATTGACCGTCATATTATAACGCCCCCACGGCTTAAAGGGGCGAGAATATTCGGTGATGGAGATTCGAACCCACGACTATCAGGTTGCTAGTCAAGCGCCTTGACCACAAGGCCAAAACAAAAGTGAAGAAACGAACAAAAGTTTTATTCTCGCATATATCTGTAATATCAACAAATTATTATCTGGCTTCTCATTCTGTATGACTGACTGCTAGGGATATGAGTAAAATGGATGAAGTCCACCGTAACAAGGGCTTAAATCAAATAATAATAATCAAAAAATTAAAAACTGTGGAAATATCCCTCCAGGTCGAAATCGTAGTAGGATATCCTGTAAGTCCTCAGGATTTATCCACTGATTTGCATACAATTCTAAGCTATCTCAAGCCACTTTACAGGTTTCTGTATTGCCTATTTGAATAGACTGCCTTCCAATCAACTCCATACAGAAACACATACATGATAGATTGAAAGTTGAATGCTGCAGTATGTAATTTTTACCTGTATAAAAGGATTAGCACAAGATTACAACCTTTAGACATTCGTTAATAAGAACGTGATTAAGTAACTACATGCAGAAATTACGGTTATATTTAGAATAATTACATGAATATGACCGAATCAAGATATATTCTATACCAATAATGGAAGAATGAGATTTGTAGTTGTTCCATGTAGGACAAACGCATTGTTCGGAACTCTTATATTGATTCTCTATCATCTTTTCTTAAATTTTCACTTGCAATTACACACCCTGATATTTTTTCAGCTATTAAAGAAGTCTATTTAAAAATTCTCATTTGTGGATATGACTAACATTTCCAAATTATAGTTACAGATTCTACACACTCGTTTTAACTGGGAAATATAACGCGGCTAAATAAATGACCGGCATGGCCACGTGGTTAGGGCGCTTGACTCGCAATCTGAGGGTCGCGGGTTCGAATCCCTGTCCGATCAATCATGCTCGCCCTTTCAGCCGTGGGGGCGTTATAATGTAAAGTTCAATCCCACTACTCGTTGATAAAAGAGTAGCCCAAGAGTTGGCGGTGGGTGGTGATGACTAGCTGCCTTCCTTCTAGTCTTTCACTTTTAAATTAGGGACGGATAGCGCAGATAAGCCATGTGTTGCTCTGCGCGAAATTCAAAACAAATCGATGAACAAATGAATACGTTAAGTTACCTAGCACCATCAGGTGGCAAATTTTGAATAGAATCGCACAACAGTTCATGCCGCCTCGTCTTACAATATCAAAATTGGTCATAGAAATAATTGAAATCAACAATAGTTCGGTAATGAAAAAAAAGAATGAACATACACGTACATCCGTATTTTTATCGATGGTAGTTCTTAGCTTGTTTTTTATTCTTTGGATAAAGACAGCTTTAACTTAGAACCATATAGTTTGAATTTAGAAACGAGCATAATTGATCAGCAGTGCGTAACATAACTGTAAGATAATTTGCGAATCACTTAATCGCACACTCTGGTAATCGCAAATAGTTACTAAATTATTGAAATTAATCAACTGTTTAATAATTATTCACTCTTCCATGAGTTAATACATCGTAAAAAATAAAGGAAAAATATGACGATTTTCTAAAACTCTGAAAAAAAGATTAAGACGATACACCAAAAGTTGTTTATGTCCAGGCATTTTTTAGGAAAAACAGAAAATCAACCATGTGGACCGACAATCTTGGTCCACGTATTAGTTACAGTAAGCACATTATGACGAACACACACATGTAACAAATATTTTGTTGTGAAACAGCTGGCCGCCCATAAGTAAACAATGAACATCAGTGAAACAAAGAAACGCAAAGGACTTACTTTATATACTAAAGCTGAAATTATGAAAGCAATGGATTTCGGTGTTTAAAAAATGTATCGTGACACAAAAAAATCAACATACCGCAGTCAACATTCCAATATTAAGTACGATTTTAAAGATTGGCGAAGCAATTTTAAGTCGTTGTGAAAGTAAAAAAGTGGCATAAAACGAAAAAGAAATTTGGTACAGGCTTATAAGGAAATAAACAGTGTTCGCAAGCGCACAGTAAGAAAATCGCAATGGTTTTGCCTGTGTTAACAGAAAATACTAATAAACTTGCAAGGAAACAGGGAATTATTACACATTTTAAAGCCAATTCAGCGTAGTTGGAATGATCTAAAAAAAGGTAATACTATTATTTGGAAACTTTTAGTGGTGCAAGAAATTTTGTTTATTCTGAATGTGAATCATGGAATGTGTATATCGCCTAAGAAGTTTTTTTTTTATTTCAACTTTTTTGCCTGCCTTATAACGCTTAATGGAAAAGCAATGCTCGGGTGGAAGAATGGTAAAAGAAGGGTGATTGTTCTGTTTTGTACAAAACATGGATTATATATATATATATTGTTACAATTAACTATCACTCAGTAAAATATACTGATGTCATCCATACGTTTTAGTTTGACCTTTACAAAAATTGGTTGTGATTTTGAAGTTGCGTGAGTTTATTTGATTCGAAACTGTGAAATCACAACCAATTTTTGTAAAGGTCAAACTAAAACGTATGGATGACATCAGTACATTTTACTGAATGATAGTTAATTTTAACATGAAGAGAGCTTTTATATGCGGAAATATCTG
>NW_013666064.1:0-20265 GCF_000517525.1 Limulus polyphemus | reverse complement strand
AAAGAGTTGTGTAGTTCCTTTTCGAAAGTAAATTTGAGAGCCGAGTACAACGAGTTTAGGTCTTGTAAGAAACACTGACATTGCTGTTCAGTTTTAAAAATGGCAAATGTGTCGTCTACATAGAGGAAGTAAACAGCAGGTCTGGTAATTTTGTTCAATAGTTCTTTTTCATGGAAACCAACAAAAATATTGGCTATGACAGGTCCAAGAGGAGAATCCATGGCGACTCCGTCAATCTGTTGATACATGATATCATTAAAGCTGAATTCCACCGAACGTGTCGTAGTATTCATCAGTTCAATAAACAGGTCTTTAGGTATTGGAGGGCACTGAACTTCACCAGCATACAAAGTATCTGCATAAATTTGGATGGTTTCTTCCAGGGGTACATTAGTAAACAGACTGATGATGTCGAAGGAGCACAAAACGATTGTTCGGGGTCAAGGCTAAGGTTCTGTATGGTTGTAGCAAAAGAAAAGGAGTATTGAATACAGTTTTCTGAAACGTACGTTAACACCTGTTCTAAAATTTCCGAAAGCCACTTCGCTAATTCATGTTGTGCAGAGCCAATCATAGACAAAATCGGGCGTAGTGGTATATCCTTTTTGCGCGTTTTAGGAAGGCCATACATGCGGGGACGTTGTGAGCCTGCGAGCCTAATCCGGTCATAAATATCACGTGGTATAGAACCTTTCTTAACCAGTTCCAATAAGCGTTTTTTGTAACTTGTTTTCAATTTTTGCCGTGTTATCATCTTGCGAAACAGTGCCTAGCCTTTTGAATTTTGTTTCATCATTTAAGATGTCACATATCTTTTCAGTGTAGTCAGTTTTATTCAAAATGACGGTACCGGAACCTTTGTCAGGTTTTGTGATAAGAAATTAATTTTAACAATGGGATGAAAAAAAAAAAAAGAACGTAACAATATGAGTTATTTCAGATTACAAAACTGAAAAATGAGACAGTGAATTTCTTAACAGAAACACAAACAAATTATAGCCCACGGGCTAGGGAATATTAAAAAATCTCAAAGTATACTATCATATACGTATACTTCGTTAAGTTATTAATAAACAAATTAATGTAAATGCATGAAGTAGGGAAGGAGGTTACGCCATCTGTAAATCGCAACTTGTTATACAGCGTCAGAATTTAAAATTAATAGATCGACAGTCCCTAATCATGTTACAGGCAATACGTCTACATGTAATTGAAACAATGCTACTGAAACCGATGTCATACTAACTAACTAACGGATGGAGTAAAGTGGTTTGTATTTTTCAGTTACCTGTAAGAGGAGACATGACAGAAGAAATGGTAACTGATGAAGATTTAGAAGAAATAAATCAAACAAACAATGAAAATGTTGAAGAAGACTTGCATAAAAAGTTCAAGTTCCAACACGCATTGAAGGCGTGTACTTTATAAAATTACCTTTCCAGCCTCGATAACATTAACATCGATCGAAGAGCTTTTGACCTCTGCATTTGGTACCATCGATTCCATTTTGCCAGATCACTGGTAGAATAAATTACGTCAATCAAAAACTGAATATTTTTCGAATATAACTAGCATAAAATTTACCCTTGCCCTCGCTGCTACAAACGTACCGTGTATATGCATGTATTGTTCTAACGTGTTCTATCGTTGGATAGGTTCTTTTGAAGTGTTTCGCAAAAATAATACGAAATCCATTCCATATAACGATAACGAATTATTTTTGTATTCTATATTATATAACATTTGCTATAGGCTACGTTCACTTTCAAGTTACACACAAGTTGTAGGTCTAACTTCACAAACAACGTTTTAACAGAAATTCCTTTACTAATGGTACCTAACTTACTTAGCTTTTAGTTCATTAATTTTCAGAAAGCCAATTTTAAGGCCACTAGACGAGATTTATTCTCAGTGAATTGGGAAAATGAGTGAGAAACTGACAGGTATGAGATTCTTAGTTTGAAGTTGGCGGATAGGATGGAAGGTTTATAGAATTATAGGAAGGCTAGGTTCTACAACTAACAGCAACGATTTCTTAAAGCATATTAAAGGTAAGCAAAATGTCAAAATAGGGATTGGACCCTTAAAGGATACTGATGGCAAACTTTTTATTGAGATTAAATATGTTTCATATTTTTCCTCATTTTACATGAGAACTGAGAAGATACTTTTAATATTTCTGACTTAGAGCATTCTATAAAAAAAAAAAAATATTAGTATTGACCTAAATCATGTTGATATAATCCTTTGGTGGTAAGTAGAAATACTAACACATAAAAGAAAAAGGCACTAGAGTCAGATAAGTGTTTTTCCAGGGTTTAAGGAGGTCAAAGATTAGACTTGCCAGACTCTTTCATTTATAGTAGGTTGATGTAGAGTGGGCAGGTGCTTGAGGATTGGAAGTTATTGGCCAGTTAGTTTTAAAACTGTAGTGGGTAAAATTCTGGAATGATTAAGAAAGCTTTACAAAATCATTTTGTGAAATGAAATCCAACATGGATTCATCAGAGAGAAATCTCATCTTAAACCCATATCTTACCTTTTCTCAAGGATGTTACTTGTTATCTGGAATAAGGGAAGGGTAAGGACTTGGTACACTAAGATTTTTTAAAAGCTTTTGGTAAGGTGCCACACCAAAGATTAGCTAATAAAATCAAATTGGTATGTTGGGGAAAAGATAGTTAATTGAATTGTAATATCCAGTCAAACCGGACCCTTGTTACTAGCAGAGTAACTCATGGGTCAGTGCTTGGGATTTTGCTTTTCCTTACTTACATGAAAGATATTGATACGAGCATAATTAGTAAAATTTGCTGAGGACAATAATCTGTGGGGTATTTCTAGCTATATTGAGGATGTTAAATATTACAGAATAACCTGGATCAATTGGTACTTAGAAAATGACTTTTCAATTATAATAAATGAAAGTAATGCATTTCAATTATCACAATTTGGATCACATTTCTGATATAGATGAAAATAAACTCAACAGCTTCACTAAATAAAAGAATCTTGTCATATTGATGGATAAGTTTCAAGTTTTCATTTATTTTTCATCACTTGTCTGCCTTCACAATTATTTCACAAACTCATGTCAGACTGTTTACTTGGCATGGAATAATATGGTCCTTATCTCTATGTATAAACTCCAATAAATTCAATTAAGCATTCTGCTAAGTTTATATCTATATATTTATAAGTGTAGAAAATATGTATAAACAAGAACCTTATAGTTATTTTATGCTAAATCCTAATGTAGACTTACGCTATGACTAGAGTTCCAAGAGTATAATAAAACAAAACATTTAAGGGGTGAAAATGTATAAATTAAAAATTGCCCCCAAACTGTTATTTGAACAATATTAATTAGTGTTGAGATACTGTTTCATTTATATATAGGCACATGATGATGTTCTTTTGTTAGTGCATAGCCACACAATGGGCTATCTGCACTCTATCAACTAAGGGGAATTGAATCCTTTATTTTTCTTGTAAATTAATAAATTTACCATTAACCCACCAGGGGACAGGTATATCTTTCTGTTCCAATAAACATTTTTGCATAAAGAGACTTCAACAATGATAAACAAGAAATTCATGTTGAGAACAACAAGCAGTAATATTCCACAGCTGCAGTGTTATATTTTCAATTATGTTGTATGCATGAAAAAAGAAGAAACTTATTCTACAACACACACACAGCCAAGTATAATAGCATAGATTGGTAACATGTTTTTATGATATACTACTTCAAATTATTCCTAACTACTGGCTCCATTATCAATTATTGCTTATCAAATATAACATCCAATACATATAAGTGAGGATGCAAACAAACTCACATGCACATGGAATCAAGATGTCAAAACAAACTGTTGTATATATTGGTTTTGTGTAGTCTAATATAGTGTCCATCAGAAATATACACACTGTCACAGTTTCATTGATTTGGATCAGACTGGGAATAAACATACATTATTTGCAAATACTACTCTAAGTGTTTCTTATATATACTGTATATAGAACTGAATGACTACTGATACAGATTAGTTAAAATATCATTTAGCAAATCTGAATGTTTAGTCATATCTATGATGGTTTATAAGAATGTGTTGTAACAAAATGTTGTATTTACATGTGTTCGTGTATATGGTACACAAAAAAAATCACTTCTACTTATTTTAAACTTCAATTTGATACCATGCATAGCAATATTGCTAAAAAAGCATTACATGCGAGGTTCAAAAATAGAAATATGACATCTATTTCCATTTTATACATTTTCATGCCCTAATTATTTTTTGTTGGTTATGTAATTATGGATTTTCCAAATCAGCACCTCAAAACTGACCAGAAATGTAATATTATCAACTTTTACCCTAAAATGTTATCACCAATATTATGCAGAATGTTTTTGGTATTTTCTGTACAGTCTATGTATTTTAATAACTATATTGAGTAACTAATCACTTGCTGAAGCTTCTTCCATTGGTGCCAAGTTTCATTAGTTATATATATTATTATTGCAGAATTATTCAATTTTAATCTGAAACTAGTTTATTCAGTTTGATCTGTATAATTGGTTTGTGCTGGATAAACTTTTAACTTTGGCTGAGCTGATTTGTTTGCTTTGGACATCAGTGTAGAATTAGTCACATAAGGCTGTCTGCCCTTAATTTTCACATGATATACTAGAGGGAAGGCAACTAGTCAACAGCAACCACTATCAACTTTTGGTCTACTACAATCAATTAGTGGGATTTGATTGTCAGTTTTATAATACAATTATGACCCCAAAATACAATATTGTAGCAATGGGACATGAACTGTGGATCTGCAGATCCAAAGTCTGGCAGGCTAATCACTAAGCCATACTTAGGCCTTCTAAATTATGAAAAAAATTTTCTTGAACAAAATTCATCAATAATACTCATTATTTTCAGTATTGAAACACATTATTAACGATTTTCTATGTTTAAAAAAAAATATAATCTACTCAACTATTTTGGCAAGCATCACAAGCTTTTCTGGGCCTACATCCCTTCAGGCTTCAAACATTATTCTGAAAACATAGTTCTTTTACTAATTTCTTTGTCAAAAGAAACAAATTTATAATTTTAAACAACCATAATAAAGTTGAATCTTTTCATATAAAAAAAATTGTATGCTGCATTTGAATTGCATCAAACAGTGTTTATTTCAAGTTTCATTAATTTTCATAGTGCAAGACACTATTTAATCTGAAACATTCAATGCAGTTAAAAAATCTAACAAAGCTTTTTGTTTTTATAAAAGTTCACACTTGTTGCATTGATGCAGTAGAAAAATTTTTACCATTGGTGGTACATTCTAAGTAGCAATAATGGATCTCATCATGGGCATCCACATACATTTTTTGGAGGAGGGAGCAAAATCAAGAGACGATGGACCCCCTTCAAAGTGCCGCTATTATAGTCAAGAAAATAGGCAAGCTCCCATATTCAGATTTGACCAAATGATAATAATAATGCATTGCAATTTACAGTTAACATTTATTGAAACTGGTATATATACACACACACAAACACTCCTTTATAATCAGGGGTGGAATTGGGTTTTCCAAACTAGAGATACACTCCAAAAATGGGGTCAGGTAGGGTGGAAGAGCAAGGTTTTTGATATGAATATAAAAATATAGACCTAATTTCCTGTGGACTAAATTTTCTCTTTGACACAATAAATAAATGTTTCTATAACCACTTTAAAACTGTAATAATTTTTAAATGATTTCATGAGTCTGCACACAAATATCCAAATGAATAATAATTAATGAAATTCTTCAGTGAGCCACCATCATGAATATGGTAAAGGTCAAATTTTGTGAGGATATACAAAACATATTGAAGGTTATAGCATGGAAACTTTGATGGTCATTTTATCATATACTAAAGGTTCATTTCAGCCTTCTGGAACTAGAATAACAGTGTATTCCCTCATATCCTTGCATTTCAATCCCTTCCCACAATACTTTAGTAAGAGTTGAGCAAAACTTGGTTAAACTTGTTTTCATCTATGGCTACAAATAAGGATAAAAGTTCTATACAATTTTATTTTGTTACAAAAAATAACAGATTTGTTTCATGTAAACTACTTTTGAATTAGTCTAACTAGTGCATGTATAAAGGGAATAACAGAAGATAAGAAAGCTTACTGATATGAAATTCCATATTTCTACTCAAAAGGATTTCAAAGCAAAATAAAAATACTTAAAAGCATTTCAAAGCAAAATAAAAATACTTAAAAGCATTTCATAAGTGCCACAAAAAACTTTATTCCATCAGATAAAAAAACAATTTATACCATCATACTCATTTTAGGTGAAACCAGAAATTTTGGACCTACAGTATATTTTATCAAGTCTAATACAAATTAATAATGCTCAAAACTGTGATAAATGCCAGTAATAAAGTGTGTTATAAATTCAGAATTTTTACATTACACACATAGAAAGAGAAAGAACAATGAGGGGAGGAATTTGCTTACATATTATTCAGATGTTAAAATTTATAATACAGGTATGAAAAGTTTCTTATGTTATAGCATAAGTCAGAGTACAAAACAGTAATAGGATATCACACTGCTCCCAAGAGGTGATGTTTTGACAACAGCAAGAAAGTGGGATGGGGTGAGAGTAGATGTCTGTTTTATCAGCTTCTTTTGGTGAAGAATCACATACACATAAAAACAACACAAAGGTATTAGGATAATTTTCTGGTTAAAATAAAAAATATTATGTGTGTCTCAGTCTTAATGGCATATGTAACATAGAACCTTCAGGTCATTGTCTAGGAAAGTAACGACTCGAGACATGGTAACCTACTAATACATGTATTCTTTTCTTTTGGTTTTAATTAAAAGTACATTAAGTTATCTTAAAATTTAAAAAGTACATTTCAAGAAATTGAAAAACTGATATAGAATGCCTTTCTAAAAACTGCCTATCTTAAACATGCTTCTTTTTATCAGTCACAATGTTACTAACTTATGTCTTTTAAGAGATGTAAAATATGCAAGTTTTCAGATTTCATGATAATTGGTAGTCTCGAAATTATATGTGGAGTCTAAGGAATTTTAATGAAATTATTCCATAAGCATATTGACTGCACAATGATGCTTTAATTATTTCACAAACAGTTTCACAGCTATTCCTTACAGTGTCTTGTTTGTGACTTTATACTTGCATTATTGATTTCAGACAGCATTCTTTCTTCTTGACTTGAAACTCTTATCAATTTATCACATAAAGAGCATGCAAACTCAACATTATACCTTGTATTTCTAACAACAGACATACATCTAAAGTGTATGTAATTTGTAGCAAAACATACAGTATATATACACACACACACACATACACAAATCACACGATAAACAAATTCACAATTTGTGAAGACCATTAATTCCATTCATAAGACTTAAATAAAAGAAAAAAAATACACAGAATTAACTATTTTTGGATGCAAAAATATAATCAGTGCAAAGTATGTTTCAGCTGAAGAGAATAAATACACTTATAACTATTCAGTAAATTTTTTCACTACTATTATTATTATTAACCTGTATAATTTTAAAATTATATTTTGAATAGCTGTGATGTTTTAAAATATTAAACTTTTACACATACATGAAATGTAATAATTCACGGATCACAATGTGAGCAGACATTTACATAGCATACCTGCAGAAGTGCTTTTAGACAAAATCTTAAGATATTCAGTGTATATAGCATACTATCTATTATAATATACTTATAATGATCTTAGTACTCATAATCTGAATACTTGACAATCTGCACTTTCCACTTGTACCTGCAATACTGTGTAATAGTTAATGCCAAAAAAGTAGCAACAGAGCTATGTCAAATTGGATAATAATTCTAACAACAGGAAATAAGCAGAAACTCTTGTAACTATATTCATTTCATTTATGTGCAGCAGACAATCATATCTACACAAAAATATATACAATTTTTTAATTCAAAAGTGATGTGAAATGTCATACTGTTTTACCCATATTGCCATCATTACAATTGTAGTCATACTTGTTAAACTAGGGCAACAAAGAGCCAGTTATCATATCAGCATACAATGTATTTTTAACTTTCCGCTACAAACATGTTATGGTATAATTGATACATATTGAAGAAATTAAATAGAAATTTCCTAATTCAGAACTTTAAAATGTAGGTTTATACTTTTAATTTGGATTTGAAATTATCATTTTTGAATAAGCTAACATAATTATATCAAACTCACCACTACCCTATGAATTAGTGTCTAGAATTGTGTAGAATTTCATAAGGTTAGTTCAAACTATACTGAAGATAGTTATAAAATGTATTTCAGTCTCATATTGCTAACACGTTCCAATAAAAGACATCATATTTTACATCAGTAACAGGTGATCACTGTCTTCTGAAATATTTATAAAAATTTTACTTCCATACTACTAATAATCATAATAGATAAGAAATATATTACATAATGTAATAAAAGACTGTCACCATCACCACAAACAAGTGAACAGAGAAACCAAAGTATGTAATTTTTAAAACTTATTAATTCAAATACACATACAGAAAAATCATGCATTCTGTTAGTGTATTATCTTATTCATAATTTTGTCCATTCCTAGAGCCTATTGTGTAAAATACCAGAAATGGCAAATATCATAGATAGAAAATTCTACAACATAATAACTGCTTACTTTCATACCGATAAAAGACAATTCCAAATAAATATACTACATGTAGCTAAATAAACTACTGAAGTCTCAGTAGTCATAATAATTTCAATAAAAAACAAACTGTAGAACATGCATGATTCAAGTACACCATTGAGACAGTACATTTGTCACATTTGTTGAGACTCTGTACATGTATATATTCTCATCAGCTCAGCTAGCTCAATGATGGAACAAGTTACTCAAATGAGTTTTGGAAATATATCTGCTGTAAGGAGCAACTGGAGTGAAATGTGTTTATCTACATTCAGCTGCACAGTTTCCTTCTGAAAGCAAATCTAGATAATATAAACTACACTACTAGAGTTCTCGTAGGGTTTCATTAATCCTAAACATCTGTGTTGATCCAATAACTGGTTTGATTTGTCCCACGCAACCTACAAAAGTAGCTAGATTCTCTACAGCTGTGCATGGATAAAACTAATTTTCACACTAGTTGTTTCCTATTCAAGATAAACATATAAAGCTAATTTGGATAATTTGTTCCATCATCAATATGGCTGGGTTGATGAGAGCTGACAGTTTGAAACTGAAGTACTCAGTTCATCAAAACATATATATATATGTAGATAACTTATGTGTGTCCAACTATTTCAATAGAAATATATATCTAACTCTTCTGCTCATGAAACTTAGAGAGCTAACATTTATGCCCTTTTCAATGCAGGCCTTCCTTCATCAGTAAGGAGTGAAATTCAACTTGTCATATAATAATGTACTTGTAAATGCACCCATGCCATGCATGTGACTTGTATATTTGGATTCATAAGGAAGATGAGATGGTCTGTAAGTACATCAATTGTCATGCCAGTCTACTAAATACAGGTGATCAGACTTATGAAAGTAGGCAGTAGCAGGAAGAAAATTTAAATGGTCATAGCCTATTTGCTTTATATGATACACATGACATTAAATATCACTTTAATTTGGCATTGGTTTTATGTGCACAAAATGAAATAACTACCAAACTCAAACTGTTGCTTATCCATTTACACTCAAGTTCCTTTATGAAATTTCTTCAAATTTGGTTCTACTAATTCCTCCCAACAAATTGTAGCATCAAGACATAAGGCAGATGGACAACTCTGTTTTATATTTATATATACATAACTATGTGTAGATAATCTACAGCAGGGAAATTAGTGGTATCTGCTAATCAATTAAGCAACAGCCCCATTAATTGATTACAGCTGCTTTCCCTTTAGTCTCTAGTTGACAGTGGCAGACAGTTTTAGTACCTTTATCATAACAAAGACCAGGGCAAACAAGTTTGGTGGCATTGGGAATTAGATTTGAGACTCTCTGATCGTAAGCCCCCTTCCCAAGATCACCAAATTTGAGGTAAAGAAAATCAACTTGTAATGCTAAAACTGGACAGAACACAAAACACATTACTTAGCTGTGTGCCTTAACAACAAACATAATGGCAATATTTCCATTATTTGATTAGTTGGATTAATCAATAACACTAATTTTGATTAATCAATTCAATTGATTAATTAGTTTACATGACATTAATTCATATAATTGCTGCTTATAGGTAATGATGGATTAAATCACCCAACTCTAGTACACACTTTCTGAGAGCAAAATAATTTTCTACCTTATATAATAAACAGCCACAAGATTAAAATCATATGCACCACATATACATGATTTTTATAGAACATTTTATCTTGTTCCTTATATGACCTTTTATTTTTTAGCTGTCTTCTGGAAAACTTAATTTCACAACTACTTAAATAATTGATTTAGTTATAGTAATTTAATTACACTTACTTCAATATTTTTTAAAGAAATACCATACATTTTTAACAGTTGTTTTATATACTAAACATCATAAAGAAACCTGAGGAACAGCTACTAGAATTGATAAAATAATGCCTTAGTTATATATGTAGATGTTCATCTCAAAACATTTAGAATTGTTATTGATACACTGTTGAAGTTGCTTTTATTATAATGATTTTTTTTTAAATCTGAAGAACTGTGTCCTTCCATTAATAATTCTACAGATTATAAGCAAATAAAAATTATAAAACAAAGCATATCATTAAAAATACAAAATATTAATTTCATAGAAGTTTTGTATTTTTACATGCTTATCATCTTTACTTTGCAGCTTTTAGAAAAGAATAAATATTATTTATCATTTCCTGCAGTAATCCTCTGGGTGGCTGCTACACAGGTATATTATTTATCATTTCCTGCAGTAATCCTCTGGGTGGCTGCTACACAGGTATTATTTATCATTTCCTGCAGTAATACTCTGGGTGGTTGCTACATGGGTTACTTAAGTAATTCTAAAACAAGTAGGGGAGAATATGCTAAAATTGGTGATAGACATTTCTAGAAAAACTATATATATTATGTTTGGCTATTTGTTTTATACTTATTATGTTTAGCCTTGCCATATTATAATGGTTAGATCAAGTGCTATATCATTATATTATTTTTTATTTATAGTTCAGTATGTTCATGGGCATTGGTTTTTGTCTACAGTATGAGAAAGTTGATACATCCAACCTGACATGACTTTTACTTAACATGTGGCATTAATTTTTATACTTAATATGTCATATAGTGGAAGATGTGTAAATTTGTTTTTTTTTTTGTAAAGTGCATTATTAAAAGAGAACCAGTTTCCAAAGACAATGATTAAGGATGGGAACCAGTGTTTAATAAGTAATGTATGTCATTTTGATTATTCATTGCTCCTTTCACTGATTATATTGGTATACTACTCATTACGCTTCTGCCTCGATACAATGCAACTGCACAACTCATTTTACCACAGTCTTGAATCCTCCTTTTTTTTCATGCAAATCTGTATTTTTTGAATGGAGAACACATCAAGATTTTGTTTCATGTTTATTTTATGTTCATTTCAATTATTATAAATTTTACTATTTCTTTAATTATGTATACCAATTTCACAAACGTGTTTTATGAAGTTTCGGCATAAAACTGATTGGCCCTGGCAAGACACAGAGCAATGCATTTTGTTAATGTTTAATTCACATTTTCATTGAGAGCTTGAAGTTTCAACTAACTTCTTCACAATTAACATTTGTTAACAGTCATTAATACTATGTTCATTAAACATATGAAAATGTTTAACACATAAATTTAAAATACATTTACATTCAAGACAATCACCACATAATGGAAATTGTAATAATGAAGTAAAATGAATAAAAAGCTTTAAGTTATCAGTTTAACAGCATAAATCAAAATTAATTCACTTAAGTCATAGTAATTTAACATGCAAATCAAATCAAAGTCATCAAATGAAAAGAATACAGATACCATGTTAGCATGAAAAACAGGTTGGGTAATTTTTTTGTGGTCAAATCGTCTATGGAATAATTCTGTTTTTAGCACAGACTTAAGTCAC
The DNA here is from genome assembly GCF_000517525.1 of Limulus polyphemus. NCBI lineage: Eukaryota > Metazoa > Arthropoda > Merostomata > Xiphosura > Limulidae > Limulus > Limulus polyphemus. The sequence goes on along the minus strand of NW_013666064.1, from coordinate 8,087 downwards.
TGATGATCAAGGTGTATACATAATTACTTTTATTTTAACTTATTTTTAATTTTTAAAATTGTATTATAAAGATTGATTTACATTTTTAGCTTAGAATTTGTACTTAGGACTAGCCTTAATCTTCTGTGCTGGCCCTATGTTTACAACCAAAAATATCATTATCAGCAAGAGTACCTAACTGATGAAACAATACATTCTAATATTCGTAAATATGTACATAAGAAAGATTATTTAGTTAGCTATGCTGAAGGCTAGGTTAATTTTTAGTATAATTATTTAGTACATGTACATCTTAATTTGACTGTGTGTGTGTATATATATAGTGAACCTTGGCATCTGTGAGTGTTTATCTGTTTCCCGTTTGAAAAGCTCAACATTCACTTTTGAAATTGTGAGAGAACAGGCTTGAATAGTGTTGATACTAAATCTTATTTCGCAAGTAGGATATTCTACATAAAAATTATCAGGAATTAATCACATTATCATTCACATTTAAAAATTTAACATAACTTAAAGTATAAATATGTAGATTTATCATATGTTATTGTTAAGCAGCTCTTAGCATGACTGAAAGATTCAACAATTACTTTTTGCAGTGGGTGATACAAGTAGCTCAGAGCTTTGACAACACAATTAACCTTTTTAAAGTCCATGAAATAATTTAAACTGATAGATTAACTTTTCCCATCACCAGAGGTGGGTAATTTTGCTAGATTAACTTAAACCTTTCCTGTCACAGGGGATGGGTTATTTTTGCTTGTATTTAATAATATTAAATCTTGAAATAGAGTACATGCAAATACATTTCCTTTTTAATATAATCTATTTATCCATATTCATAGTGAGAATAGCTGAACCCAGTACAGGTACTTGCAGCTAGAAATATATTTCTTAGTTAATTACAATTAAGTTCTGTAGGCTTAAACATTTTTATCAGGCTCAACACATCTGACACTAGTATTCAAAAAAAAATATATATATACATAAAAAACATTACAAATGCTTTTTCAGATCTGCTGCCATATATACAGTGAAGTTATTGTATGTTTAACTGTATAAAACAAAGTAATTAGGTTGAACACTTGAAACAAGGCATCTTTATTGAAATGTAATGAAAACTGCAAAGTATGGTTACTCCATGGATCTTCAAGAAAATTATCCATTCTTTGACAATTTTTACTACAATTTATATGTGTATGTGTGTGTTAACCCTCAAATTACCAACTTGTTTTTATGCCATTCTCAAACAATGTTCATTTATTGGTAATACTGAGTAATCTATGTTTTTACCTCCAACAGTACTTAATGTGAAGAACTGAATAACATATTGGGTGAAATCACCAATTTTCTATATTTATTGTATGATAGATAAATTATTTAAAAATAAAAATTTCTCTAAAACAAGATTTCAATGCAGTTAGCTTAGTAAAATTAAGATTCTTAAAGAAATATACACAATAAAACATTATCATTACTTCTTGCCTATACATAATTATAATCATTTTTCTTCAGCACAATGCTACAATAATATATATTAGAATTAAATACTGTGCAATATACACAATTGTGACCAATAAAAGTAAAGCTAGTACTGTTGAAACTCTAACCCTAAAATGGACCCCTTACAGCTTTTTAAATAAATATTTCTAAACTATCTATACACTAAATTGCTTGTATACATCCACTTATTTACAGGATGCTTTACAATATACAAGGGCCATAACCACTGGCCCCCATCTCAGATATAGTTTTTCAAGATTTTTAAATTTTCTGCATTGCAACTCCCACTGACATAAAATTATTACTTTTTCTGACCCCCCCCCCCCAAAGAAATCCTAGAAATGTCCTTGTAATATACCAGTCACACAAAAAAAATTAACAAAAGTATCATCAATATTGCACTTAGTCTTAATAGATACTCCTGGAGTCTTATATCTAATTTACATGCCAATCTTTCAGTCAGTTCTTTACAACAAGAATTTTAACAGATAAAAACAAAATATTACACAAAATGTAGGTAATTTGAGGGTTAAGTTTTAAATGGTTCAGGATAATGAGCTTAAAATTACTAATAACAAAAATAAAATTGATGATAGCTAGTGCTAAGACACCTTTCCTTCTAGCATCTTTGAAAGTTTATATTTTAATTTTTTCTACTAAGATAATAAGCTAAAAATTAATGATAAATAATAAGATGTCATACCATGTGATTGGGACAGATTTGCTTCTGAAGTAGTCCCTGTTCCTGTTATGTCAATCATTTCATCATCACTGCTAACATACCTAGGACGTTTTTTTGTTGATTCTGTATTCTCAAGACTATCTGAGGTCTTAAGTGGCCCTTCAGGGCCATTTACAGACTGATAAATGGTTTGTTCAGTGCTTGACATTTTCACATTATGACTAGTTCTTCTTTTGATGAGAGAATCAGTTTCCATAATCTCCATATCCTTTGAAGAAACTCTAATGAATAGATAATTGAAATAGTTTCCTTCAACTGGTTATCAATTTCTGATGAATTCTGGAATTATATATATTTTTTTTCCAATATCTAAATTATATAGTTTCTTCTAATGAAGTTAAATATTCTGCATTAATTAATTTGGCAAATTTTTTGAGTACTGATATGACATGATGGCAATACTATCCATTCATTCCATAGGCACACCTTTGGAAAAACCTTCCAGTATTGTAACATGAAATAAACATTTTACATGCCTGAGTACTCAATACCTTAAGGAAAACAATTCAAATTTTATGTAATGACAACAAACACAAAACTTGTCAACAGAAGTTACACATCATAAAAGTTTCCTCTTTTTTTAATTACTAGATCTACATTCAAACATTGGCTAAAATCCTACTGGCATTTTGGAAATTGTGTTATTTCTTTTTGGTAATATATTGTATTACTCATAATTCTGATTTACAAAATTTTACTTTTTTTACTATAATAATGTTTAATATTATTTATTTATCAAATCGACAATTAATATTACATTTAATTTCCTATTGTTTATCTACAATTCGGGATACTAATATGAATGTTTTACCTTACATTTTGTATAGTAAATGATTTAATTTACAGCTTTGATCAATATGGATGTTTTTATCACAATTTAATAACACACATATGGAAAATGCTTACAGTAGATTTAAACTTTTCGTTACGTAAATAATTAATACATTATACATTACAAATACAATTAATACATGCAATCGGAACACTTAACTTGATACCATAAAAAAGAAATCAGATTTCTAAAATATTACACTCTCGTGTAATTGGTAAAAATTGCAGAAATAAATTAGATAATTAACCTTAATCTATTATAAACATATGAGAAAGTACAAGCTATGTTTAAAATAAATTCTATGTCTTACTTCAACATCTTAACATATGGAAAAGTAACGAGAAAACTTCTGTAAAAAATCACTCAAGATTTCAGAATAGAACAGCAATATTGTTATTCATCAGATAGGCGCACAATCCACATTAAACAAGAATACGAGGTCAAGGTTGATAAAATGCGTTAAAGTTTACTTTTCAGTTTAAAACCAATCAAATACACTTTTTATATAATTTATAAATATTATTTTAAAGACACTGCTCTTACAAGTTTACACCACACGCTACAAGCTGAGACTCATCACGTGCTTCTGACGAAGTTACCTTTCTTTCTCTCGTTTCCTCGAGTCTGTACCTTCTGTCAACATGCACAACGTTCGAAGTGTGTAAAAGCATTTTTCATTTAGGTGTCGTTACGTCGAAGTTTAAACTCATACTACCCTTACATTAAATAACAGTAATGAATGTATTATCTTTTTAAATTCACAATATTTACATTAAAACTTAAAACATTAGGTTGTACACCGATCCTTCCACAAAATTATCTAGATATCTATATACGTATTGCGTTTAAATCATAAAAAGTATTTTAAGTACCAAAATTGAGTAGCATATTGCGTTTGAAACTCGAAAAATATTTTTGGTAAAAACTGTACAAGTATTTCCAGATTTTTAAATATTTGTTCACAAATGTTTGTAAGTTCATTCGTTTGAAATATTATACACTAACATGTTCACTGATTATAACCTGATAACGTTGTTTCTTGTTGATTATATCAAATGTTAAGTGATATCCCACAAAAATGTTACGGACTAAATCGCAAACACAGGCACGTAATTCAGTGTGGTATTCCATGTCATGAAATATTTAGAACACAAGTAAACCATCCCCGATTAATAAAATATTTGAGGATTTGGGAGCAACCTTCGATCTTTTCAACTATATTTTGAATAAACAACTTAACTTGTGTTTGTACTGTAAATTATTTTAAAAAATCCATTTTATTTCAGTGCCTTACAGTTATTTCTGTATTTATTTTTATCTGTTCCAGTTCTAATAATAAGTAATCTTTGCTGTTACTTGATGCATATTATTACAGATCGCTGATAATAAAATATGTAATTCCGAAACGTCTTTTGAATAAATGTGTTTACAAATGTTGCTGTAATGCATCTGTTTCGTAGCGCACGCTCTTTCACACGTAAAGTTGCAAATAATCAGAAGAATAAGGTAGTTCCCACTACGACCTGTTCGAATCGGAAGGTGTTTACGTTATTACGTAGCGCGGCTGCTCTTTTGGCAGAACGTTAGCCAATTGGCCAATCAGGATACACTACCCCTAGCTACAAAATGGCTACAGCTTAAGCGCATGGAAATTTTATTTTTCTTTTGTTTTTATTCGGGTAGTGGAGGATCAGCAATTATTTATGACAAATTAACTATTTCTAAGAAGAAGAAAAAAACTTGCTCTGTAATGTATTATGGTAATATCAAAAATAAAATATCGTCTATTTTGGACAATGGTTACAGGTGTAATAGTTGATAATGAAATGGATTTTGCATTTTCATAACTAGTTAGGAATATACATTTAGTTCGATCTATTCAACATGTTCAAACGTGTTATGTATGCATTTATGACATTTTAGATAGCCTAATGCCATAAGACTGTACGTATTTATTACTTTTTTTTTACTCAGCTAAAAATTGCATATGCCATCAGTTAGATATTCTCATATCACTTTGGCCCTGTGTCTGACCCCCATCCAAGGTGGTGCTATAGATACTTATACATTTATAATTTTCAGACTATGGGGGCAACCAGACAGTGGGATGAGCCAAATTAATTACTTGTACAAATTGGTATGAGTTTTTCTCCTCTATAAATATTACTTGGAATAGTCGTTGATGGGTACAGCGTTGGATTATGGAATCTTATATTTACACGTTTTGTCTAGATTTCCGCAGTAAATCAGAATTGGATACACACCTCTGATGTTAGTTCATTAGTGAAATTATCTTTTGGATACACATATATGTTAGTTCGTTAATGATGTTCTCTTTCGGATACACACATATCTGATGTTAGTTCGGTCATGACAAAATACACTGTCTCTTTCAGAAGTACTCCTACTCAAAGACGATACAATAACATGGATGCTATCATTTTCACTTCTAACAAACTACATTTTAAATTCAGGGGAAATGTTATAATGTATGCTTCCTGTATACAAAAAAAAAAGAAGTTAAATATAACAGCCAGGTGGTGGGATATACTTCTCAAGAGAGAAAATTAATTGTTTATCTTTTTTTTTTTTTTATTGTGATTAACTTTTTTTTTCCACCCACATTCATTTCAATATACAATTATCAGGCATGTAACACTCACGTTTCACGGTCTCACACTTACAGACACGGTAGTTTAAAACACACGTTCTTCTAGGTTTCAGATTCTCTCTTGTCTACAGAGAAAATGATCTTTTCCACTAGGCCTCACGGAATTTGTCGACATAGCGATGTAAGCCTGATTATTATTTACTCTTTTGGCTGAAGTATGTAGTGTCTGACTTACTGTTGGCAATCTACAGTAATTGTGCCAGTAAAAACAAGTGTGTTGACTAAATGTTTTTTTTAATAAAAAGTACAGGTAAGTTTAAACAATCTTGTATACAATCTGTAAATACAGAAAATACAATAACTTCTTGAATGTCTTCATGCATGTGAAAGCAAGCATAAATAATCTTCACATTACTGCTTACATAAAGTCCACACACATTTTAGCATCTAAGTCCATTATTATTAAATGGTCGAAAATCTACATTAATCAGTTAATTATCGATTTCTCGTATTCTAAAGAGTAACTTTTAATTCATTTTCAATAAGCTGAGGCGAGAATGCAAACAAAGTTTCTTTTTTTAGATTTCGTGCAAAGCTAGCTACACGAGAATTATCTGCTTTATAACAGTCCCTAATTTTGAAATGAGAGACAAGTAGGAACACAGCTAGTCAATACTACCCATCAAAAACTCTTGGGCTACTCTTGTCAGACTGAACAATGGGATTTGACTGCCACCTTTATAACGCACTCACGGCCCCTAATTTGGGAACGCATTTTTTTCTTTTGGCAGTAACGATTCGCGATCCACTGATCAGTGCATATATATCTTAATAGAGGTTCGCATAACTGGTGCGCAGGTATGCATGCGCGGCTAAAATAATTAATGCATACTTCAAAGATGCTAAAAAGGCGTACCATCATAACCGATTTTTTTTCTGGTAGCAGGAATTTATTCCCCACTTCGTGTAGGTAACATATACTTTGATACAAAACTCAGTTATTAACTTACCGTGCTAGCTAGTTGGATAATAACCTAATAAATAATAAGAACGATTTTATATCGACTAGTTCTAGATCTAGGTCTTGCTAGTTTAACATGAACTTGTTTTGTTGGCAAGTTGGATGGAGATGACTAATTTGCGTGAACACCAACCATTTTTGCTGGTACTCGTATGAGAACCTGATATGAAAAATAACGCGAATCTCTGTAAATAATAGTGTATCTTAGTTCAGTTATCCTGTACACTAACAAATGTACACTGTATGTCTAAAATTCTTATGGGTTTAATATGATTTATGAATTAAAAAAAAGATAAAACTAAATATTGCTAATCTGCTTTAATATTCAGTTATTCGATTCCTAAATATTTCTATTAAAATAGGTATAAACTGATGTCGACAATGCTACATCTTATGTTACTTAGTTCGTTGTAAACTGTTTGGTTTCTCTCACTATCAACGTTTTTCCTTTTTTGGTAATAGATAGTTTGGAGGTGTTTAGTTTTGCATATCGTTAAATACTGTATTACAATTTTGTTTCATAAATCGCACGCTGAAAATTATGCGAATTAATGCATACGTCTAAAATTCATATGGGTTTAATATAATCTGTTTGTTTGTTTTTGAATTTCGCGCAAGGCTAATTTAGCAGTGTAAGGGAAGGCAGCTAGTCATCACCACACACTGCTAACTCTTGGGCTACTCTTTTACCAACGAGTAGTGGGATTGACCGTCACAATATAACGCCCCCACGGCTGAAAGGGCGAGAAGTTTTGGAGGGACGGGGATTCGAACCCGCGACCCGCAGATTGCGAGTCGAGCACCCTAACCACTTGGCCATACCGGGCCAATACAATCTGTTAATTTAAAAGAAGCTAACAAATTTCTGTTTCGTGAAATACAATAATTTACTGTGACGCACATTACTTGGGAATAAATTACAAGAAGAATCATAAACTGGATTATTATTGAATCCTGATAAAAAATAATCATAGTACCAGTAGCTATTAATGTTTTCGTATAAAAAGAGAAAGTGTAAAAATGTGTTATAAAATAGTTTTCACCTTTTATTACTTTACAACACCTTAAATTGTTTTCCAAAGTAGAACCCCTCACCCTCCTATGATGTGCACCAACTGCCATCTTATGCCTGTCTTATTTATGGATAAAGAGTAATGCAAACAGCCCCGGCAAAGCGACAAGAGATGGAGAAGGTCATGGATGGCCTAATTAAGAAAGGGTTAGTCGAGAAATCAGATAGTCTCTGGTCAGCCCCCGTTGTGTTAATCCAGAAGAAGGATGGGACCCAACGTTGGTATGTGGACTTCAGGGCTCTTAACAGTATAACCGAAAGGACTCATACCCACTGCCAAAAATTGATGATACTCTTGATGCCCTAAGT
>NW_013666063.1:581670-583047 GCF_000517525.1 Limulus polyphemus | reverse complement strand
TGTGTCTGCATCTAAAATACATAACCAAATATTCATCATTATACTCTGTTACTGTGTCTGCATCTAAAATACATAACCAAATATTCATCATTATACTCTGTTACTGTGTCTGCATCTAAAATACATAATCAAATATTCATCATTTGACTCTGTTACTGTGTCTGCATCTAAAATACATAATCAAATATTCATCATTATACTCTGTTACTGTGTCTGCATCTAAAATACATAATCAAATATTCATCATTTACTCTGTTACTGTGTCTGCATCTAAAATACATAATCAAATATTCATCATTATACTCTGTTACTGTGTCTGCATCTAAAATACATAATCAAATATTCATCATTATACTCTGTTATTAATATAGGATTAATATATAAATCAAGATCAAATATATATACACAAATAATCGCGACAACAACAAAGACAAAAGGGAAATACAAAAGCTACAATTTGAAAGAAAAATGTCTGCGACAACATCTCTAATGTGTTGGGGATATTAGACATAATTAAAATAATAGGTGAAAAACAAAACACTATGCAAGAGAAATAAAATAAAAGCCAGGGTTTGGATGCTAGTGCACACAACATTCCAAATCCCATATCACTCACTATAGGCGGTTACCCCGTAAAACTATTAAGAATTCAGCGTTAATAATGTTAATCATGCAGTCAAAGTAGGTATAGGTGTTAATAAAATCCACCGTTAATTTCTATATTTGCTAAACGCCCAACCTCCACCTATAAATTATTATTACTATAGAATAACAATAACTGTAAAGAGAAATAATGATTTTTTTCCCTTATTTAAAATTTGTGTGCAGTATAGCATGAACCTGTAATTTCACCATATAGTTTGTTTTGTTTGGAATTAAGCACAAAGCTACACAATGGGCTATCTGGGCTCTGCCCACCACTGCACTCGTGTTTGCCATTAAATGACATTTTTATTATGCTGCCACTAACTTGCATCATTTTTATTTAACCAAATTTTCTATTTCGCGGACTCAAGTAGTTACCTTTGAACAGCGTCAACAAATTCAATGTGTAAAAATGATATAATTATCAAATAAATATTTAAATAATATGCGATATAAAAGTAAGTGTAGGAGAAACAAATAAGAGTTTCACAACAGTGTAACATACCAGAAAGTAACGAACAATGAAACAACCATTCGTTAAATAATTGTGTAATGAATATTTACTTCTCATATCATTATTATTATTATACTCATAATTCTTTTGATACCGTGAGAAAGCGGGTATACTTTCAGAAAGTAACGAACAATGAAACAACCATTCGTTAAATAATTGTGTAATGAATATTTACTTCTCATATCATTATTATTATTATACTCATAATTCTTTGATAC
>NW_013666063.1:574441-580848 GCF_000517525.1 Limulus polyphemus | reverse complement strand
GAGTGTAAGAATCAACAATATATGTGTGTACGTAAACGCTAATGTAGCTTTGTATTGTTACGTAATCTGAATTTTCACATCCCAAAACATGACAATAAAATACATCGTTCCAGTTCGTAGAAATGAAACACAGGAAGCTTTTCTCACGCTAAAATTGCTAACTAGCAAATAATCCATGTAGGTTTTTTAACAGTCAGCTTACTTTGTTACTAGGGGTCTCAGTAATCACATTTTTCAACAAACATGTTGACGACATGCATATCAACCTTTGAACCTTTAAGGCAGCTTGTGAACCTACAGCATTTGTACAAACTTACATTAAAAGAGAAATTTGAAAACGATAATATTCAAGGCCCTTAAATTTTTTGAAGAGTATTAAGTATGTAATTACTACTTAATTATCAATTACAAATAAGTTAATGCACTTTCAGTAAATCGGGCCGATAAATTTTGTACGTACTTTTGATTGTTTGTTTGTTTGTTTTGAATTTATGCACAAAGATATACAATGGGCTATCTGTGCTCTGCCCACCTCGAGTATCAAAACCCGGTTTCTAGCGTTGTCAGTCTGTAGACATACCGCTGTGCCACTGGTGTGGGGGGGGGCACGTACTTTTGATTTTTTAACCGTTAATCTTAAATTATGAAATAAAATCTTCCAGTTAATACTAGAGCTGGTTATCTATATTCATTTGGCATTTGCTTCGACTGTACCCTGGGAGTGTGACGCGTCAAAGAACCATGTTACAATCGCAATGGCGTAGGAAGCGAGTGGAGGGGCCCAGAGGGCTCCGCCCCCCCCCCCCACTTTCAATCTGTCCCAGTAAAAATGATCAAAATTAGGAAAATTTCTCTCACAAAAAAACAGGAGAATTCATTAAAATTAATATATAACCAAAGAGTTTCCAGGGCCTACACTCCGGCAGTAATGGATGAGCCTGTGGTCTGTTTTAATTTATGGAGGTAACAATTTGCCTAATCCTTACATTTCTGTTAATTCGACTAAAGTGAATTTTTTTTTTTGTAAATAATAATAATATATTTTTCACATTACTGTCAACACTCACCAACATGAACAACACTAACGAAGGAATTTTACAATCTGAAACTCAACATTAAGCACTTCCTAACGGATTAGTCAGCATTAGCAATACTAAATAATCAGTAGTGATGTTCGAATGAATACTTCCCTGTGTATTCCGAATCCTCTAAATTTTTTCTCCAATTCTTCTCATCTTAAGATATACATGTAAACTAACATTTTCGCTCTAATTATTCTACAATTGTCTTTTCAAATATATATTTATTTTCGTACCTTTTCACACTCGTGCTCCAGTGTAGTCTGCCAGCAAGACAAGGGCCTAACACGAATATTAAGGATTATTACATATAAAAAAAAAAAGAAGGATAACAATAATGAATAGATTTCGGCATACAAATAAACGAAAGGAATCAAACTTACGTGAAAACAAAGAAATCAAGGGAATTACATGTGAATTCGACAAATCTAGAGATAGGCCTTATCGTCTGGGTATGTCAAAATTAGGTGTTATTTCGCTTTAAAGTATGAGAAATTTTTACTTCATAAATTTGAAAACATAACGAAACTGATGGACATATTGACGAATAAAGCATAGAATACCAAGCAGAAGTTCTTTAAAAACGATGCCGTTCTCACAGTTATGCATTTTTTTTATTCGATCACCTCGGTAGTTATTATATTTACAAGTACATGTGAGTCACGATAGTTTAACTCAATAAATGAATATTTTTTGCGCTAAAAGGCACCTTTAAGCTAAGAAGGATATTTTAAAAAAGGTGTTTTTTTTTTTTACAAAAGTAGAGCAATACTTTGATAATAGTAATAAGGCCACTATATGAAGCCCACTCTCAGATCGTTATAAACATGACGAGGTTTTTTTAAACCACTGAAACGCTGGCGAGATGTATTGTCAGCGAGCAAGTTCTGTGGCGGGATTCGAACCCGAGCACTATAGATAAGGAGTCTAACGTCTTAGCCAGTAGGTTATGCCAGCAACTGATTTAAATTAATAAATTCTTAAATTAAGTGTTTTAGAGGAACATACTATTTCCATACATAACTTTCAATATTTACAGTTCAACTCTTCGTCAAAAATAAAATTATGTTCCTTTTTCTTTTTAAATTGGTAAGAACGCCTAAAGCTCTAAGGCCCTTTTTGTGCAGAAACTTGGATTGTTTTTATTTAAAATTACTGGAAAGTTAAGTACCTAAATAGCAAGTTTTATGTTTTTAATAAAGTACCAGCAGATCATCAATTCAAAGAAATGAATAAGTTTAAAGTTCTGTAGAGGGTTGAGTACGTGTACGCTACATCAAAACGATTTTAAATGTGCAAAGCAGCATGTCACATGAAAACTACAGCCATATAAAGTTGTAGTAGAACGGTATGTATCATTTTGGCATTTGGTAGGTAGCGTGAAGCCACCAATAATTGATCGATTTTGGGAAGGTTTTGTGATAGCCCCTTTTTGAATCAAAATATGTATACAATCAAGTCATAAAGTTGTGTTCAGATGGGGAATTTAGAATTTCCAAGCGGGAGATATCCCTTGTATGTAATGTCATTGGAAAAAGGAATATTTATGAATTTGGGGCACCAGGACCATCCAGAAAGAGACCTGCAACAATTTTAACCCAGCTGCGGTAAACAACATGTCGCATCTTGTAACAGGTGAGAGTTCACAAACACAAATATTAGTGACAAGAGCTACACGGTCGCGCATTCACAAGTTGCTTTCACGACATAAACGTTCAACTGTTGCATATCACAAGCAACAGAATGAAACGGATATTCATGCTATTCTATATGCAGACATACCGATCAAGTCGCTTATGGATTTCTGTGTGATAGGACTGTTGGAAACGTGTGCCGGGAATCTGTAATATTCGCATACAGTAAATGGATTATAGAAAACATTCAAGGACTAGTGGTATGCTTTGACCAGTTATTCTTATGACAGAGGTTTTTGTAATGGTCACAATGCTGCAGGGCTATTTTCAAGAAGCATGGTCGTTAAACAGACCATGACTGGACGTGGCAACATGGTGAGGCTCCAAAATAATTTTGATAGAATGTGAGGGTTGATCATGTCTGTTGAATCTGAAGGGTTTTGTTTGTTTGTTTGTGTGTCCCCCGGTGGCTCAGCGCTAAGTTTACGGATTGATAATGCTAAAATTCGGGATTCGATTCCCCGCGGTGGACAGGGCGCAGCTATTCCATTGTGTAGCTTTGCGACAAACCAACGACAGCCAATTGTTTTGTTGTTAAGCGCAGAGCTACACAATATGCTATCTTTGCTCTGCCCACCACGAGTATCCATCCATCTAAAGAGAACCGAAATATGATCGGTTAATATAAGACATACAGTAATACACCTACTCTACAATACTTGTGAAAATTTACAATGAGCTCCTAGTTTACGGAATTCTGTGTTAGTAATATTTTTATCGCATATTTGTATATTTGTGTGTGTGAAAAACTCTGCATTAATAATATTTTTATTACATATTTGTATATTTATGTGTGTGAACAACTCTGTATTAATAATACTTCCAACACATATTTATATATTTATGTGTGTGAAAAACTCTGTGTTAATAACATTTTTATTACATATTTGTATATTTATGTGCGCGTGTGTGTGAGAGAGAAAAGTTTAATCAGAAAATACTTTTCGCCTTGTAGCAATTTCTCGCGCTCTTTAAAATAAGAATTCGATCTGTAATAATTTTTCGTGTCGTCTTAAAAAAAATGCTTGCATCAGAAACCTAAACTTCTACCAAATAGTGAATTTACCAAAGATTAAAATATGCTAAGGTATTTCAGTCAGTAGTATATCTTGTTATTCCACATCCGTCGATAAAGAAATATCGCCGTCAGTCTTTTTATTTATTAGACTGAAGACGTAGTCGACACAAACAAAAAAAATAACCCAATGTAAAGTAGAGAAATTTATCATTATATATATATCTGAGAAGTGTAAACAGTTTATATATATATGTGTATATGTTAGAAATCTATTTTCTTTTCCACCAAAAGTAAAATTCGAAATATGATCTGTGACGTAGAGGCCTAATGAATTCCTTGATTGGCCAAACCCTCTGTTTACAGTTTCTCTTATTTTTGTTTGACTAATTATATATGCTTTTGTTCGGCCTGGGGCCATAAAAAATATAGTTTTTAGATTCTCAAAGGCTTAAACAAACAGATAAATGCTATTCGCTTAATTGAATTACCGTAGTCTGCCTTAGTTTCATGCATTTTGCTCATATATTTGTTATAATCTACCTACACGTATTTTCTTTTATAAACATATATCAGTAGCGTATGTATACGAGAAAACAAATTAGCATTTCCTTAAATATATGAATAATCACATTTGAAATAATGTAATACCGTAATGTAACTCAATAAACTAACTAAACTGTGTTATAAATACCTAATTAGCCAAACTAAAACGCGGGTTCGAAAGCCTCTTAAAAATATACAGTATTACCCGAAACAATTATATTATTCAAAATGTACAGTTTAATGAACAGCTTTCAGAGTAACATTCAAGTTTGTGATATTTGAGACTACACAGATTAACTGGCTACATGTATGTGTCTCTTTAGTCGCAGTTTTTACCATCAACTGTGAACTTACTCCATTAATTTAGCTAGTACTCCGAGTAGAAAAAAAATATCCTTTTGTTCATCGTTTTTTTGTTTTTTTACGGGGAATAACAGCTGAGTTAAAAATGTAGGTTCGTAGTTGATCGTGAAAAAAAGATGTTGTGTTTTTTTTTGTTGTTGTTCTTTTTACGGGGAATAACAGCCGGGTTAAAGTAGTAAATTCTTGGTTGAGTGTGAAAAAAGTTAGTTGTTTTTACGGGTAATAACAGTTGAGTTAAAGTTGTAGGTTCGTAGTTGATAACAACTTTTTTTTTTCACAATCAACTACAAACCTACAATTTTAACTCGGCTGTTATTCCCAGGAAAATAAAACTCCTGAAGGAACATGCGTTTCTGTTCTGATTAGATAATCTGTGAAGTTGCCCAAGTTTACTTTTTTGTATCAGTAATTGCACATAGTTGTGATATAGTAGTTTCGTTTACTTGTAAGTTTATAAAATAAACCATTGGTTAAAACCCAGAAACAATACTAATGAACTGTAATCAGCTATCCTACGAATGTATACTAAAATTGAATATTAAATATATATAATAACAGTGTATATACCGCACAAAAGCTCAATGCTAAATTAATATAATATCAGAGTATACAGAGCACAGAATAAATGACGTAAGCGACGAGATCGAAGTTAATGAAGTGATTTAATATTCAAATGAAACAACTTATTTTATAAAATACCATGTTCCTGTTGTTTTTCTGTCTCAGATCAGTGAAAATAACTGACAGAGTGTTTTCTATCACACGTGCTATAAACTAAACAAGGCAAGGATGCAGTTATGCAAAACCTCTTCCAGATGTAGCATTATTCCGTACATCCCTTTTGTTTCGAATCTTATATTTTATTGGGGCAAGAAGTTATTTCTAAATCTGTACAATAAATAACATGATACAATGAAACTGATACATAAACACAGTCGTTCTTAAAGTAACAAAGTACGAATATGAATCATATTATGTATTGTTTTATATAAATAAACCCAACTCTCATTTTACTGTTTTTAAACACGTATTTTATGTCGAGATAACAATTCTGTTCTTATGATATATATATTATAAAAAATTTCGTAATGCACAGTTTTTGCATATACATTTTAAATACCTAATTAGTTTGTTAGAGCTAAAACTGCTGTGGTTCTGCTCATTTTCTTCTGTTAAATCTTCCGTCTTTAGAAGATGAAGTTATCGATAAAAAAAGGATCAGAATATCAAAATATTGATACTAGTGTTACTTGCTGAAAAAAGACATATCTTAATTAATACAAATAAATCTATTTGGGGCAGAGTTTACAGTTCTCAGCCACTCACGTATAAATAATACCAGTTGGTACCAGTGTCTCTAAGATGGAATAATGAACAAAACTAGGGCGCCATCTATAATAAAATAAACCTCGTTCTTTTTATAAAAAGCTATCGCCTTTTAGATCAATCGTTACAAAAGAACACCATTCTTGGACTTTTTCACTGTTTACAGTTTGTGACCCAAACGCGCACCAAATATTTCTGATTTCTTATATCAGTGTGATCCATTCTCTCATATTTCTGATTTCTTATATCAGTGTGCTCCATTCTCTCATATTTCTGATTTCTTATATCAGTGTGATCCATTCTCTCATATTTCTGATTTCTTATATCAGTGTGCTCCATTCCCTCATATTTCTGATTTCTTATATCAGTGTGCTCCATTGTCTC
>NW_013666063.1:565785-573465 GCF_000517525.1 Limulus polyphemus | reverse complement strand
GTTCAATACACTTTCTATTATCTTAGTACCATTATATGTTCAATACACTTTCTATTATCTTAGTACCATTATATGTTCAATACACTTTCTATTATCTTGGTACCATTATATGTTTAATACACTTTCTATTATCTTAGTACCATTATATGTTCAATACACTTTCTATTATCTTAGTACCATTATATGTTTAATACACTTTCTATTATCTTAGTACCGTTATATGTTCAATACACTTTCTATTATCTTAGTACCATTATATGTTCAATACACTTTCTATTATCTTAGTACCATTATATGTTCAATATTCTCTCATATAGGAAGTAATCAAACTCGATATTTAAGTACTCTTTCACAGATAAAGACATTTTGTGTGATCATGTTCTACACAACCAAATTATCCACCAACACTGCACTGCTGAAACAAACCACTGTTGTATGAGTAGTATTAACGATACTCCTGTGACTACAGTTATGAACCGTCGATTACCTTGTATACCAGTTTTTTAAGTGATGTTTGAAACAGTATGTTACAGAAATCAGAAATGTTAAAAAACAACAATAGAAGCTTATATCTCTACATTTAGTCAGAATATCGATCAGATAGCCCATTGTGTAGATTTGTACTTAACAACAAGCAAATAATATCACTTATGTAGAGAACTTAAAAATATTCAACAAATAAGATGTTATACCTCTAAATTGTGTCAAAATGATCTAAGGTAGATTTCTTTAAATTTATAAATCCTTAGGATTGGAGGTTTTTCACCCAAAATATATTTAAAGTTTGAAATAATATGTCAGGATTAAGACAAAAATGGTCAACATCATTTTATCATTATTTTTGTGGCTGTAATAGCTATTTAGGTTTTTTCAAGGTTAACTCCGTAAATGTTTTTTGGCTTATTTTGTCATAATAGATTTCGTAAAAAAGAAAATAAATATTAACTTAATTTTCATGTACCAATGACTACAATTACGATGTAAAACGGACTTGAATTTAGAGATAGTTTATATATTTCTTTCGTCATAGAAATATTTATTACTGTGCAAGAAGCACTTCTTTTCTGAGTTCTAAGTTTGTTTGTTTTTAATTTGGCCCTAGTGATTTTAAATTGGTTGAGCTTTGATGATTGGTCTACCTCAAGTATTAAGTCCTCTAAACATAAATGTGTAATTATGTTTTTAATAATTATTCCATGTTTGGTTTAACGTCTGTGTAAATAGTTTTTCTTTTATAGTTACTTATCCTTCATGGCTGTAACTTATCAATTAAACAAAAAGAATAATATAAAATAAATATATAAAATAATCTAAATCACGAATCGTCACGTTAAAACACACATTATCTGTCGTAGTATGAATGATCAAGTTTACATTTTTACAGTGACACTGCTACATAAATTACTGTGATATCACTACTTAGTCACGTGATCTATTGGGTTTGTTTAATATGCATGGGCTAACTATGGAACCGACAACTCATGTAGGTTTTGCAAAAAAACAAACAAACTGTGATCTGTATATGATAATGAGATATTAAAATAAATTAATAAAGTAGGGGCAATTTAAGAAAGTATTCAAATGTGACAATTAATTCAGCTTAATATGATAAAATGTGTGAGAAGTAATGCTATTCGAGAATCCCTGCTTGCATGGTGGTTTGGGAAGATATGAGTCTGCGAACATAAAATAAATATGGTAGAGAAACTCTCTCATAACCAAGCTTCCCTACTTGCATGTTGGCTTGGGAAGATGTGAGGTTGCTAAGATAAAACAAATCTAGTAAAGATACTCTAATAACCGAGTCTCCCTACTATCATGGTAGCTTGGGAAGAAGTGTTTGCTAAGATAAAACAAATCTAGTAGAGAAACTCTAATAACCAAGCTTCCCTACTTGCATGTTGGCTTGGGAAGATGTGAGGTTGCTAAGATAAAACAAACCTAGTAAAGATACTCTAATAACCGAGTCTCCCTGCTTGCATATTGACTTGTTAAAAGTTCAGGCTGCTAAGATAGACTGTGACTTGTACAAAAACTCTCTAATAACCGAGCATCCCTACTATCATGGTAGCTTGGGAAGAAGTGTTTGCTAAGATAAAACAAATCTAGTAGAGAAACTCTCTAATAACTAAGAATTCCTGCTCGCATGGTGATTTGGGAAGATGTGAGGATGCTGAGATAAAACAAATCTAGCAAAAAACTCCCTTTATTGTGTTGTAAGTGTGTTGGAATAAATCAGAAATAGTCAGTAGGGTTTACCTTTTTGTGTTATATAAGTCTGGAATAGTAAAGGTCTGATTGATAAGGCTAGCCTGATTGTATTATGAACAATTTGAAATAGCACAGATGTGGTTGATGGGATTAGCTCGGTTGTGTTATGAATAGTTAAAGATCTAGCTTTATTGTACTATACTATACAAAACCAGTGATCTGGTCGATAAAGCGAATCTCATTTTGTTACATATATGTTGGAATAACCAAGGTTTGGTGAACACATATAAATCGATTGTGTGTTATACTTATGATGAAACGATACATATTTGGTTGATAAGGTATGGCTAATTTTGTTACACATGTATTGAAATAGAATGTATCTAGGTAACACAGTTGTCCAGATATCGTCCAAAGAGTGTTCAGAACTGGACGAGTCACTCACATGAATTAGGCCATAAATGCATTAGCATGAAATAGCTCAGAATAAGACTATTCTGTTTACTACGATAAGGGCAATTTGGTTACGTCTTTCTAGAGTGGAGGTATAACAAGCGCAGAAGCAGATGATGGATCGTTCTAAGACTGATAGGTGCTCTTCTTTGGATAAGAAAAATCTGGACAAACCTGCTACTCACAATAAGTTTTAGTGATAACTTGTGTTGTTAGCTTAAAACAGATTAAGACACTACTAGAAATATATCGATTAATGGATCTATACAGGCGGATGTCAATGATCGACGCTACTCGCCTAACTACTTTGATGCAGGATGTTGTAATTGGTCAAAATAAATCTAACTATTTAGTCAGTATATGACCAAATCCTATTGGACAACAATGCCGAATGGCTGAGATAACCACGACGTCTAGAAAGTATTGGTGATGACACATAATAATGATTTTGGATTTAATAGTTATGGACAATGTTTGCCGGTTGAAGTTCAAGTTAAATTAATAAGCTTTTATAACATTATTTAAGTATGAATATCATTCAAATTAACATAACGCTATGACAATAGTAAGACATGAATTAAAATTCTCTATGAGATATTCCGGGTTGAGTAGAGATTTTTGAGTATGCCAGAATAATAAAAATCTAAAACATTTGATTTGAACACGATATTATTTGTCTGTTATTTGTAGACATGTATCGGTTTTAAGTACAACGTGAACTAATAGATCTCTCTGACATCTACTGCTCTGAGCTTGACGTGTGCTAATATATCCCTAACACATTTACTGTTTTGTGTAACACGTGAGTTTTGACATCTACATCTCTGAGGATGGCGTGAGATAACACGGCCCTAGCACATTTGGTATTTTGTGTAACACGTGAGTTAAGAGATCTCTTTGACATCTACTGCTCTGAGCATGACGTGTGTTAACATGGCCCTAGTACATTTACTGTTTTGTGTAACACGTGAGTTAATAATTCTCTATGACAACTACTGCTCTGAGCATATGAGTTAACTTACCTCTAATACATTTGTTGTTTTGTGTAACACGTGAGTTAAGAGCTCTCTAAAACATTTGTAGGTTTATGCACTATGTGAATTAACAGATCTCTCTGATATTTACAAATTTCGAGTACGACGTGAATTACAGATCTAGACGAAATCATTTTGATCTGCCTATGAGGCACGTTTGTTGAACTCAATTGGTCTTACGAACATTAGAGGGTAGCCTAGCGTGAATGTGTATAAAGTTAACGAAGATCTCTCATATATTGGAAAAGTACAGCACAACCAGCTTGCAACCACAATACTTCAGTTCTCCGTTGAGCCTGCTCGAGGAACCAGTGGTGGAAGAAGGCCCCCACGTCCGGTTTGCGTTGGTGGAAGAGTGAGTGATGACCACATGTTTTGTGTTCCAAAAGAAGCAGCGTAATCAGGATGAAGAAAAGCATTTCTTTTTTCAGCAACCGGCGGCTGACTGGTCAGCGTTTGGGTAGTCTGTCCGCTGTGTATCAGCTGTTTTGTCAAAGCCTGAGTTATTAATTCAGGAAGTGAGTGAAGTTGTTCTTGAATACAACCTAGTTTCTCCTCCAGAGAGGTTACTCGATCTGACAGTATATCCTGCCGTTGGCTTATGTCGGAAACAATTTCGTGCACGGTAGTCTGAGTCTGTAAAAAAAAAGCAACAACAAAATTCAAATTTCATTTAGCGTGAAACGAAAGGTTCTTCTAAGCTACTTTTCAGAAACGTAAAACTTTCGAGCCATATAGAAAAGTACTAATGTATTATCATGAATCCGGAAAGAAACTAAACGTGAAATAATACAGAAGACTCCAATTAAAATGCAGACACGATATCATAACCGTCTTTCACATCTGAGGTCAAGGCTCGCAAACTTCAAGGGTTTGTCTGAAGCTTGTTCTCTTCATTTTCTTTTCTGGACTATGTGCCGCTCTGGACTCTTGACTTACATAATAAATTATTATAATCTTATTCCTCATTTACTTCAGTTTTGCATAGAAATATTGTTAGGATAACGACACATAATTAACATAATATTAACATTATGTTTCAAACATCCATACAGTAAACCTTAACTTATGTTTCTATTGGAAAATACCATAATTAATGATTTTTTTGGTTTTGCAGATTTCTAGGTTTAGTTTTGATTAGAAGTACTGGAACGAATTGAATCAGATGCTCATTTTGTATTATTGTTGAATTAATATTATTTTAAACGATTAACAGTATATTCTAGGAAATGCAATATGCACAAGTTAAAAATTGCTATTTATTTGTCTCAATCTATTCTTCAGCGATTTTAGACTCAGGTCACTGAAAAATATTAAAATTATTCAAAAGATGTAAAGTTGAACAAAATTACGCATAAAAAAATCCAAACACGGCTAAAAACCATTTATAACTTAATTGTTCTATATTATTTGAACATATTTTGTCTTTCTTACTCTTCATTTACAGAGTACTGTTTTACATAGAGCATGCGATGAATCAAATAATGTCTAGCAACCTTTCTCAGTAAACATCTGATAGATTTAGAGGTGATTCCTTGAAGCGCTTGGAAAGTAAATCAAAAGACGCTCATGGCAAAGGTCGGCGAAATTAATTAAAAATATAATCTTTGAGAATTGTTTTAAAAATAATAAAAGAATAAAAAAGTCTAGGTCACGTGGCACTGCATATGTTATGAAAAAGTACACTATATATCCGAGAACCTATTGATACCTTTGCCATATCCGTGATCGTTGATGAATTGTCCAGCAGCTTCCGCTGATCGATTTTCACTTTTCTAAGACTGTAAAAACATACATAATATTATTTTTTTAAACTTCGGTTGTACTTATACATATTGTATACATTTAACTTAATGTTCAGCTGAAGACAATTTTTAGACATTTTTGAACTTGCAAGGTTAATTTTCTATACGTTCCATCGGTAGACAGTAGTAATACTTTAAATAAATTATTGATGTACTGTCTTTATTCAACAGTATTTCGAAACTGCGATACATTTTTATGCTTCAGTATTCATAGATTTAACACCCAGAGGCGCTACTTTCTCTAAGGTGATCTTGCGTTCTCGTGAAAGGAGTATTAAGATTTAAATATATTGTCATTGAGTTTAACACAAAGTTATTAATAAACCCCCTATGTTCCACAAAAAGTAATAAAAAAAACAACCACCAGTAACTGCTGCAAGTTTATGTGAAACGTATAGAAACTGTTCATAATGATACATAATGTTTAAATGGGGTATGTTGTTATGAAAGTTGCCTGAAACATTACAAACAATAAAACACTGTTGTATATACAGAAATGCCCATTTAATTTGCCAGTGCAACCTCAAAGCTTCTTACAATCTTTATATGTGGATAAAAAAATGCATATTGACTTTGTTGATAGTTTTAATCAATTTATGACGACCCATTTTTGTTGTAAAAGGAACATAAAACAAATAAATCAATATATTAAAACCTCTAATAAAATACACCTGTCACTATAGTCTTAACTTTCAGTTAACACTTGAAACAAAAAAGTACTGAAACCTAGTATGTCCTGAAGGCTATCTTGTCATGTTTTCTGTATTGTAAATAGATTTGATAACATCACATATTTTAAAACGTATACTGATATTTCAAATTATGCCAAAAATGTTAATCGTATTACGTAAAATATAGCTCTTGTTAACAAACATGTTTGGGAGCTAAATTTTGGTAAAATATAAGTTCAATATACTTGTATCCAAATAAACCACAGATGTTTCAAAAAGTTAAAAGACAATTAAAATACTCTAAGTTTGATGTGGTTTTAAAATTATTTTTACAGAATCTCTGCTACTTGCGCTTTGAACACTATCAGAGACAAAAAAGTGTACAGCAGGATATTGTACAGCTGCCATCTAAAATAAAACATTTACTTACAATATATTCTAATAGAGGGCGCTTATATTGTCTTACAATTCAATAATCTCTTTTAAAAGTTTGATTATTTATTTGGCTCACCTGTAAATTGCCAAGAGGAATTTTCTCTGGTGTGTCCGAACTTTTGATGCACTGACTCGTTTAACAAGTTTTGTGTTTTTATAAATAAACCATGTCTCTCGCAGAACGTTGGCGGCAGCATTTTTGAGCTAAAAAAAATTATAAGACGTTGCTCTTAGTGTTTAAAGAAAACTACGAATAAATTCACTTGACATCAGGCTCATTCATTCAGCATGTCATCATATTTAAGTAGTTACAGCTAAAATACATATAAATAAGATAGTTAATTAAAAAATGACGTAATTCTTTGCCGATATATTTGCGCCGAGAAGAGTTCAGTGGTAAGCGTGCCGGATTGTGACTTCGAGGTTCGTGCTATGTAACAGCAAAATAATAATAACAATCGCGCTCCGCACTTTATGACAGTGTGTGTGCGTTATAGGATTGACAGTAAAATCCAAATTTTAATTAACGTAGCTCAAGAGTTGACGGTAGGTAGTGGTGACTAACTGCCTTACCTCTAGTCTGTCACTTCAAACTTTGGGCTGCAGATAACCCTTTTGTGATATTGATGTAAATTGAATTGTACCGATTTTTGAAGTTTAAAGTAAAATTAAGAATTTTAAGTAAAGAAACAAACAAACAAACTTCGAGACAGATGTGACACCATATGGTTATTGAAATAACTTTCTGAAAACTTTATACTAGTGATAACGGACGCAGGTTTTTTAATATTTTATATAAACTTATATATACTCCAAGTAGGTTACAATTATGGTCTAAATTAGACATAGAAAAACCAAGGGTACGAAAAAAGAAAGTGTATTGAACATATAATGGTACTAAGATAATAGAAAGTGTATTGAACATATAATGGTACTAAGATAATAGAAAGTGTGTTGAACATATAATGGTACTAAGATAATAGAAAGTGTATTGAACATATAATGGTACTAAGATAATAGAAAGTGTGGATCACACTGATATAAGAAATCAGAAATATGAGAGAATGGAGC
>NW_013666063.1:552891-565203 GCF_000517525.1 Limulus polyphemus | reverse complement strand
AATAGAAAGTGTATTGAACATATAATGGTACTAAGATAATAGAAAGTGTATTGAACATATAATGGTACTAAGATAATAGAAAGTGTATTGAACATATAATGGTACTATGATAATAGAAAGTGTATTGAACATATAATCGTACTAAGATAATTGAATGGCTGCATAGAAAGGAGTCCCTCCCCCAGTGGTACAGTGATATGTCTGCGGACAAACAGACCTTTGTGTGGCTTTGTGCTTAATAACAAACAAACAAACATAGAAAGTAAAAGTAAAAAAATACAAACATATATATATATATACATATATTGTTTTTATTGATTAACAAAGTATCTCAAATATTCTATTTATGTTACAAATGAAAATTATGTTTTAAACCAGAGGAAAGGCACTGGGACGTTGTTTTAGCGCAAAGCTACCTGCGCTCTGTTCATCGCGGGAAAATGAGTCTCTTACAACGTTAGAAACTGGGTTTCGATACCCGTGATGGGCAGGGCACAGATAGCTTAATGTGTAGCTTTGTGCTTAACTTCAAAAAACAAACAAACAAACAATAGATGTTCTTAACTAGATTTGTAAGGTTTGTTTATTTGTTGTTAAGCACGAAGCTACACAATAAGTTATCTATGCTCTGCTCATCGTGAGTATCGAAACCCAATTTTTAGTGTTAAAAGATCACAGATATAACACTAGTCCACAGGGGGAGTGTATTTGGTAAGAAAATTGTATTTGGCGAGTTTCCAATAAAATTACTGTCCCTACGTGTTTTATTTGAATATAGCAATTATGAATTTTCTCTGGATGCTGTAACGAGAACATCAAGATGAGATATTTAGTAATCTCAATTCCGAATTAAAAACGGTTAAGAGCATAGTGATCGAGCCCCCGAATTTTAGCGCTATAAGTCTCCAAACCTACCGCTCAGTCACATGGAGGTTTTTTTTTTAATTTCAAAACATCTTTAAGCCATTAATGTGATATCTTATTCTTACTTTTCATTTGTGTCGTTGCATACTGATTTTCCCAGAGCTGGTGCTTTTTCCCTTTCCGTGATTATTTTTTTAATTTTATACTGACAGAGGACACAACCTTGTACGTTTGTCTGTTTTGTTTCAAGCTCAAAGCTGCAGTACGTTTTAATTTTTCTTTATTGTATCATTCCTAAAGACTGGAGTTGGTAATTCGTAATAATACATGAGGTTTGTTACAAATAAGTATTTTATTTAATCATTTATTATCAAAACATGGAGTAGGTAACTTACAAATTGTTTACTAGGATCAATTCAGATTTCATACCTTTAAATTTCCAAATCCCTTAAGCGTATAATAGTGATATAAATAATAGCATTAAAATAATCTTAATTACCTTGGTTACTTGACGTTAAAAATAGAACAAATAAAAAGTAATGAAAGAATAATAAAAATATTTAAACAATAATAAATGTTAATATAGTAAAAAGTGGTTTCTGACGAGTTGCCCTCTCTGTTGTCGGTGGTTTGGAATTAGAGA
Source organism: Limulus polyphemus (assembly GCF_000517525.1). Taxonomy (NCBI): domain Eukaryota; kingdom Metazoa; phylum Arthropoda; class Merostomata; order Xiphosura; family Limulidae; genus Limulus; species Limulus polyphemus. Next base: position 563,696 of record NW_013666063.1, on the reverse strand, counting down.
CGGCACCACGCAACATGTACTGTCCACTGACAAACGTGCTGCGACAGGACTCCATAATTGGAAGGAGGTGAGCCTGTATTTTTGAAATTTTAGATCTTTTTGATCTGTTTAGTATCTTTCGTAAATTTATGACATTATAAATAAGTTATATTTACGTAAGAGCACTAGTAATTTGGTGAAAAAATAAAAACACCAATAAATCTATAATCATAATTTATTAGAACAAAATGCTCAAAGTCAGACATGATACATGGCAAACAAATTAATCACCTTTAATGTATCTAATTTACAATATAATCCTATTGTGTGCCCGTGTGTGTATATATATATCAAACTTATAGAAAAGATTCACCTTTAATACATATAACTTACCTCATTGTGTCATTCTTTTATTGTGTATAAATCAAATATTCAAAGTTAGGGCTTACCCTTTTACACAGCTGTGTGTCCATCATAAAGTTATGGACATGTTTTTCCGCTCGGGTAAGTTCAAGCTTCCTAGCGATCACAGCTACTACGAGGGCAGTACAACCAGCGCCCTGAAAAAAATAACACTTTCTTGCTTTATACCCAATACGTAAAGCATATAACACGTTAATCCAATGAAAATTTTACTTCAAAGAGACAACATTAAATACATATTCACGTTAAGTGGAGTTGAGATTCTTTTTACCCATTAAACCAGAAAAGCTTAGCATGGTAGCACTTATGCATTTTATTGGAATTATCACATTATACAGATCTGAAAATTTTTAGGAAAAAAAGATTCGCTCCACTCTTTGAGGCTGGGTGCGTTATAAGCGTGACTTTCATATCCAACTATTTGGTCAGGAAGAAGACTCTCCTAAGGCTGAAAACACAACTGAATTCTGCTGTAAGCTTATTGCTTAAACCGTTGCTATTCTTTATATTTTATCTTTCTTCGTAAATTATGTTTTATTTAAATATAATATCACACTCTAGAACAGTAATGTGCAGAGGGCAAGGGCAAGGGTTGATTGAGAAAAAGGGTACTTTTCAAGCATCTTAAAGAAAGCGTTTTCTTCTTTTTTTTTGAGTGGTGTATGTGTTAGAGGAGACTATGGGAACTGTGGGCTGTTTCTAGTAGACGTAGGTTAAAAAAACGTGAGTTGTAAACAGATCGTCTTTTATTCCTATTCAGTTTGTCTATAATCATTTTATGATCCAAAATTAAACAGGAATTCTTGCGTGTTAACACTTAATAGAATATTACAATACTGTAAGGTCCTAAAGGTCCCTGTGTTTCATTCGCTTTAAGCCTGAATTATTTTTTCTCCTAATAACTCCCAGAAGCAAGGTGTGGAATCAGGTGTACTTCTTGTAGTTGTTGAAAACGCTTATGACAGAGAAAAATACACTTTTTGGACATAAGGGCAAGAAGGCAGGGGCTTGATCCCACCCAGACACCTCACTGATCTATAAAGCAACGTTTTAGGAAAACTTCATTAATAAATAACGATTTCAAAATGATACATTACATCAGCAAGTGTAAGGAAGGCCAAAAGTAAGCTTATGATCTGAAGAAATATTATTCGAATAAGAACAAAATTAAATCCGGTGTCTTCAGCAAGGTTGAATATAAACCTATTAAGACCAATAGGTTATTTGAATTATCTACTCTCAGTTTTGTTTTGTTTTCTGTTTCTAAAAAAACTTCGTATCATAAAATAATAATATAGAAACAGGTTGTTTAGAAGCCTCTTAGGACGGCGTGTTCTAGTAGTTAGCTATCTAAGACTGTTAAATCCGAAGGTTCATGGTTCGTGGCCCGTCGCAGTAAAAAAGATTTGCTCCACTCTTTGAGGCTGGGTGCGCTATAAGCGTGACTTTCATATCCAACTATTTGGTCAGGTAGAAGTAACCCAAAAGTTTGTTAAGGGTGCTGTTTACTATCTGCCTTTTTTGCTGGCTATACGTAGATAGCCCTTTTTGTAGCTTCATGTGAAAATTCTAAATCAAAAGAACTTATAGTTCAAGTCTGTTTCACCAAGTGCATATCCAGACATTTTATTTTCTATCAACATCGTTTGAGCTACCATAAACATTAAAATCTTGTTCAAAGCAAGCATTACGTCCCGGAAGTCAAACACGAAACCATATATCAACTTGATTCTATAACGAAACCCGTGCCAAAAGACACTTTTACAAAGAACTTCCTTTATATTTTGAATTCTTTTCATTAAACTTTTATGTACACACTATTTTAATTTCCAAAATACATAAATCAGAACAGTCACCAAAGTCATTTTTCTCTGAAATAATAAATGCCGGTTGTCGGGGTTATCTTATTTCTAGTTAAGGTTCCATCATTATATTTTGGGAGGAAACATTCCATTGGGGACAAAACAAATATTTAACGCGATAGTAATAAAGTAGTTGTAATTTAAGGTAACCAACTTTGTACTCGTTAAAATTACGTTGCGTTTACTTGATACGTCAATACGGAAGTCTTTCCATTATTTTCTCTTCCTTACGATCTTGAATTCTGAACCATTTCATTTATTTAATAAAGTTCATGTTCTACTTTCTTACCGCCTACAAGTAGAGTGCGAATTATGAGACTTTGGGGGGAAAAGAACTTGAGAAACGCATCAATTTAGTTTAGTTTGTAACTAAATGTGCTACATTACTCCACTTAACGACTGTTCCTCTTCCATACTGAATAACTGAAAGCAAAATCTATAACAAAAAACCTATCACTGATGATCTTCTGCTGTCCAACTTCTAGAGTTTAAGAATCTTACTACAAACGGAAAGTCTTGGCCATTTTAGACCTATTACATCAACAAAACTATTATTTCTTATGTTGTTAATGTATCATGTTTGTATTACAATTCCAGCTGAAATCAACTTTTACCATTAAATTCTGTTAGAAGTAAAGCAATTATAATTTTCGATCTAGAAAATCCTGGTGACAAATCCAGTAGAGCTGATAAGCATATTCAACTTTTTGCTCGTAAAGCGCTCCTGATAAATACGTAGAGTATCTTAAATTTCACGAGTATTTATATTTGTTGTAGCGAAGAGGCTATTAGCTCAATACCAGAGTTTATCAGACTGAATGAATGACATCATTCAAAGTTTAAATTCGAACGCTGATAAGTACTGGTCCTTGAGGAAGAGCGGTATCAAAATCAATCTACAAGAAAGTGTAGTAGAAATACTACCAATACCATTATTCATACTAGGGAAACTATAGTGGGGCAGTTAGGAATAAAGTGTTATATATTATTATAAGTATCATTTTCACCTTTAATTCAGCTTGTAACCTAAAAAAAATTAATTGTACACCTATTAGCATTAGATCTCACAGATGTCTGGTGAAGCATTAGTCCTAGTCAGACAGGTCTATCGAACAACAACCTACACTAAATGAAGTGCATCTCATTTTCGATGACGAGGAACCCACTTTGAGACTAATAATGGTTGGAGATGTCTTGAATGGATAACGAAGAAAAACTTTAATATAAGTTTAACATAACAGCAAATGTACAATGTTTCGACAATGTTTTGTCATCATCAGGGATATGATGATGTACCTGATAATGACAAAACATTGTCGAAACGTTGTACATTTGCTGTTATGTTAAACTTATATTAAAGTTTTTCTTCGTTATCCATTCAAGACATCTCCAACCATTATTAGAAGTGCATCTCAAATCACATCAGTGCATTTTGAGTTTATTCTTTGCTAGTGATCTACCTATTAGGAGTTTAATAAAAAAACTATTATAAGTTTTAATGTAACTTATATAAGAATGAATACCTTTAAATGATTCACAGTTCGCCATTTTAGCACAACACACTATGTAGCGGTTACATGAATATCAGTTTTCAAACATAGCTTATTTCAACGACATCTCATCTTATCCATATATCCATACATATTGTTTCAATAACATTTAATGACACAAACTATTTATATTAAACACCTTAGCTTCGATTTTAAATAGTAAAAATAATTCACATTCTTTTGTTGCCATCATTCGTATAATACGTTCTTGCGTTAGAAACTTTATTGAAAGTAACACAGGTTATGCAAATTTCATATATTAACAAGTCTTTTCAACAAAGAAAGCATACTCATTGTTTTCCCACAGTTAATATACTACATCAAGCGAGGTTACTATTTCATTCAGAGCGAGACATAGCTTTTGTGGCTACGGATGTTGGCGTCTGATTTCCGAGTTATTAGTTCAAAATTAGAGATGGCTGTTCTTGAACCTTAGGGCTTTGTGACGTTTACACCAAAATGGTAACTTCTTAACAATTCGTGAAATCTATAATTATTAAAACTCTTATTTATCAGAACATTTTTATTTTGGTTTTATAACATTAGAATTATTGCTCAAGTAATTAAGAAAAAAAATTGTTCGTTTATTTTAGCGCATATTCTGTATTCTGTCCACTGCGAGAAATCGAATCCCGTGATTATGCGTTGCAAGTCCTGAAACTCACCGCTGACCCACCGGAGTGTACTGTTGAAATAATAAAAAAATAAGAATTTAAAGAAATTTGTTAATTTTTTGTGAAAATTTACCTATTATAGTACCGATTTCCTAGAATAATAAATATAAAATTCCTGGATATATCTCATCTTTTGTTATTATTTCTGTGAACCACACATTCAACATATATTTTCTATTAGATCGGACAATTCATTGAGACATGTTGAATTTGGTGGTTATCTTTCAATAAAGGATGATGTTTTCAATACATTACCAAAATTACTTGCGCCTGCGAACTATACGGTTTTCCGAATACTTACTTAGTGTCCTGTATGTTGTACAAAACGTTTTAAATTTCTTATAACTCCGAGTAATGCAATCACTTTTTGTTTGTCTTGAATACCTAAGAAGTAATTATTTATAGATTCATAACTCAACAATAAAATGTTTATTTTATAACCATGAATAACACAATAATATACATATATATTATACTATTCTTGTGTTGTATTTTATAGCTACGAGTTAAATATGCTTAACAAACTGAAAATCGAGACTAAGACAACTAGAATTATAGACTTACAGCTTTACAAAGTATTAAATAAAGCGAGATACCTCCATGGGTGTTACTTAAAATATATTTAGTTACTGTGTTTGTTATGAATTTCGCGCAAAGCTACACGAGGGCGATCTGCGCTAGCCGTCCCTAATTTAGCAGTGTAAGACTAGAGGGAATGATGGTAGTTATCACCACTCGCCGCCAATTCTTGGGCTACTCTTTCACGAACAGAGAGTGGGATTGACCGTGACATTATAACGCCCCCACGGCTGAAAGGACAAGCATGTTTGGTGGGATGAGGATTCAAACCCGCGACCCACAGATTGCGAGTCAAGCGCCCTAACCACCTGGAAATGTCGGACCTTCTGTGTGTGTGTTTAGATGTAAGGATTTCAAACAACAACGCAATTTCTAATGCCCGAACAGTCCGAAGAGACGTCTACAAGCTATCATATTTGCATAAAGCTCGTTACAACTCAAAATTAATAATTATTCACCATTTAAAATGTTATTTTTAAAACTACAACTAGTTACTTATTACTAATGGTCATTTTTGAACTCGTATAATTTATTGAGCCAATAAACAAGATAAAATATCGTAGCAATATTTAATAATCTCTCAACACTAGAGCATCAAAAAAATGTTTAGAAAATTGACTCAGTATAGGTATGTGCTGCCATCTGTTGGAAACTGTGTTATATTAGAGGTGGACAAAATTTTGATGTTTAATTTGTTTGTTTGTGTGTTTGTTTGATGTTAAGCCCAAACCTACACAATGGGCTATCTGTGTTCTGCTCATCACGGGTATCGAAACCAGGTTTATAGCGTTGTAAATCCGCAGACATATCCCTGTGCAACTGGGGGGCTAATGTTTGGTCTTGGGATTAAATACAACCCATTTCATCAAATTAAAGCAATATTGGAATTGCTATGAATAAAGAAATTCAAAAATTTACGCTAGAAACAGATATGGAAGGACTGGAAATGAAAGACAAAGAACACATTCATGACTCTAATAACTAATGCCCTTTCTACAAACATGATAGCATGCGTAGCGCAACATTAGATTTGCCTATAAGTAACCAATGTTGTATTGAAATTACTCTTTATTTCAGTCAACAGTTTTCTAGCATTTAAGTTTAGAAATAGCAATTTGCGAAACATTTCCCGTAACATTCGGAAATTTCAATTTCATATAGAATAGCCAGCATCACAAAATTGTTAGCAATAAACATGCCAACGTTAGACATCCATTTAGTACCATTCACTTCTATATTATTGAGTAACTTTGCTTTAGATGAAACTACAATGCATAAATATAATTATAATACTAAAAATTATTATTCTTCTTGTCCCCCAAGCGGTAAGTTTATGAACTTACAACGCTTAAAACTGGAGTTGGATTCCCTGTGGTGGACCAAGAAGAATACTATTAAACTTTAAACGTTGTACATTTGCTGTTATGTTAAACTTATATTAAATTTTTCTTCATTATCCATTCAAGCCGTCTCCAAATATTATTAGTCTCAAAGTGGGTTCCTCGTCATCGAATTTTAATACCATAATTTTTTATCCAGAGTGCTTTTTATTTGCTTTTGTTGCACTGTTTAATATTTCTAAACAGCTAAAACAATAATAAATAGTTTAAATTTAAATTAATCACCATCCTCAAGTCATTGAAAAACTATTCTGTATTTCCCCTCAGTGCCAACGTATGTCGCTGCTGTGTTCTTTTATTTTGTCATTATTTGTTCCATCGTCCTCACAAATTTTATTTTGTCTCGAGTTTCACTGCTTTCAGTCCAACTACTTCTCAAAGTCACAACTGCCAGACGTAGGCCTTAATTTCCATTTCATACTACTGTTATTGAACAGGTCTTTCTCATATGTTTGCTTCTTTAAAATGTTTGCGCAAAGCCATTCCTAATTTTGAACTGATAGACTAGAGGGAAGGCAGTTAGTCAACAGAAACCACCGTTAATAATAAAGTTACTGTTGTAGACCTAATAAAGGAACTTGCCCGTTACTCTTCGAGCATACCCGCCCAACAAAGGACGAAGCGCTATTTTGCGGTAACGGGACGCGAACCACGAACCTCTCGGATTCACACTTCGGGCACGTAAACCATACGACCTGCACTCGGCTCTCATGTCGAACCTGGAGAATATAGCACAAAAAATTTGCTGTTTTGTCAATTGTGAACTAGTTTCGTTTTTTTTTTAAGTCACTATACACTAGGTCAATTATCGGAACTTTGGTTTGAAAATAAGATTTTGGTATAAAGTTACCAAATGTATATCTAAAAGGTTTTAGTAATTAGCTAAAAAATTGTTTATTGAGTTTTAAGCATTTCTCAAAATCTGGTAACATGGTTGGGAATATTTTACCTCCAATCAATCAGGGAAGAATGCCAAATCAACAGAAACATCCTCATTGTCACAAAATAACTACCACAAGTATTAAGGCATCTCAAGGAAACGTTTTGTATGTTTATGCTAGAAGGCTTCTGAAACTTTTGTTGTTGTTTTTTCAATTCTTCTTACCGTTTTATATTACTAAACGCCTTTCAAAAGCAGCTCCAAAAGTTACTTCCACAATTTTAAAGATCCAGATTTGCTGGATGATTTCCACAGACTCCAACTGTGTATTCAGCCAAATTACACGACGAAAATATAGCATTGAATCCACATCAGAAATATATTATGCTACTTGCATGATAAAATTTAATGGCTTCATTGTTTCCTCTTTTTCAAAAGCGTGCATGATTGTGCTTTGAATCAAGCACATAAACTTATAGTTTAACAGAATGAAATACAAAATCACAGTGACCAAAAAACAGATTATTATCAAATACTTTTTCAGTTACGGACACGGATTATTGTTGCAGTGTCTTCATAGCTAGCGATGCCTCATTTCCTGAAAATAAAGTACTGGATTGTCATCTTCGAGATTGTGATAGCACGTGAGATTAATTCCAAAATCCAATGGAAGAGGTTCATCGTCTCGAATAGTGTTGCAGATGTGTGTGTGGTGGGGGGGGGGATGAGGAGGATGATGTTTAGGTCTTTAGTGCCCATATGAGAGTTCCTTGTTTCTCCCTTAGTAAGCTTACAGTTTTGAATATTCATTATTGAATACATTTTTCCCAATAATATTGTATAATCTGGTTGATTGTTTCTATGAATTTGTTCACAATTCTGAGTTTGCAAATGCTCTTAGCAAGCAGTGTCGAAGAATGAATATACAGCAATAAAGGATTATATGAGGATATTTATCTTTATGTATTGCCCGTGCAACCTTCGTAATTACTTGCATCATTCGTGTCCAAAACGTGGTCCTTCTGCGGTCCTATTTGTGTTTATGGCATTATTGAAGACTTTAACAACATTATCATCAAAAGATTCAGTTTTTGATTTTATATTCTTGAGAAAACTTTCCCCGGATTTGTAAACATCAAGTTTATTGCAGGTTGTCCTTTACATCAGTCCGTTTATCTTACATCAATATCTATGAATCTGCTGTAGCTATTATTTCCTCGACAAAACTTTGCATCAATCTGTACTTCTCATTCAAAAGCGAATTTGAGGGAGAGGCAATCGTAAGGGGGAGTACAAAAGCAAATGTAATTGGTTATATAAAAAACTCACTTTCAAAACTTTTCTTCAGTGAAACTAACTGCTGTGCAACTTTGGACACACAACTCTTGGCTTTCCATTTCTGGAGTGATATTACATTAAAAAATATCACATTGCAGCTGTGGTCTTAGGAGTCGTTCGAAACGTGTATCAGTGATGTTGAAACTGTCAAATGATTAAATAAGATAAATAAAAAAATAAAAAACTGCAGGCCCTCTACTATTTTCTCATCTTCCTGCAGAAAGCGAGGAAAAACGAATTTGTAATCCCGTTATTGGAAGCTACTTAATGTACAACCTTTTTCTCACAACTCAGTTAGGCCTTCACTAAATATAAAAAGAGCTGCGCACTTTCATGAAATATTGTATTTCTAAGCTATGTTAATTAAATTTAACAACAAAACAAATTGCAAGATAAGTTGTCGATAGGTGTTTATATCTGATAAAATTAAAAGCATATGACTAAATAACACAGGAAAAGTGATTAAATTAAGCACTATTTTAAGTGTCACACTTTTAAATGCAACGGCAGGGAAGTCATGTTTGTTGGGATTATTGAGGACGTTATCTAAATGTATATTAATATTCCAAATTTAAAATTAAATAAAAAATTTAAATGCAACGTTGCATATTTACACAATTAAAAGTTCATTAAAACCGTCAACGGCTTCTACTTAAAACCACTCAACATGTGAAAGCTGTTGATGGCTTTAATAATCTTTTGATTGTATTAATTATTGATTTGTTCCAAATTTGTTTTTAACCTACCCATTCATAAGTATAGGAGACAGTTAATATACAGTGTAAGTTGGTCATCATATACAGAACAGTAAGAGTAAATTAACGGAGAATTAAGGAATGTACAATACCCCCTGAGAAAAAGTTATGTTCAAAGTAAGGCTCAAATTTTCTCTTAAGAGTACGAAATATAGTAAAATAAATTAAACAAGATAAATAAAGAAATTGGAAATGTATAAATTTGCAAATAGGGATCGTAAAAAAAGTAAGGAAATAAAGCTGGAGATACTGTAAACATTAGTTACTCAAATTATAAACCCCTATTTTGGCTCCGTGTTGTTACCTAGAATTACATTTGGTGGTACCGATTGACAACCAACTTCCACAAAGTTATGGTGCTTTCTGCCATGACAAGCAAGTTTGTCTTTTTCAAATTTTTCCAACCATATATACATACAAAACAAATATTGCATTACTTTGGGATCTGAGGGTAGGTTTGTAGAGATCGTGATGAGTAATAAAATCGAATCGGGCGAGCCCCCACACTTGGTATTACTGGTGCACAAAAATCATAATCATTGGCTGAAATTCCTCATTACATTTGCTTGGTTGTCAGGTTTTTAATTCTAAATTTTTTATTTATCTTTCTTTGCTGGCTTTTTTTTTATGCTCAACTATGGGTAAAGGATTACTTGATATGGTAGCTAACAATAAACATAGCTAGTAGCTAGCTGATACGGTTCATTATGATTTACTGTAGATATTGACTATTTGATAACATTAGTTCCAGATGTAAATTGTTAAGCTGTAGCTGGTGATTGTCATGAATATTTCTTTGAGAATATAGTGAGCATTTATAGTTTCTGTTCTGTGTAACTAAATTTTCTATATACAATACATATAAGTAGAAAAGCAGCCTTTTCAAATATAGCATATACGTCTAAAACATCGCTTTAATTAAATCTTCGTGTCTTTTAAAGTAATTATTTTACGAATGTGTGTAGGAAAGTTTAATAGTATGTCTATTTATATTTTTTTATCCCTTCTCTTCATACATAATATAGGGGTTGGCTATACAGCTATTCATAGGTCATCCCTACATGATTTTCAATATTAAAATCTAACGTTACACTGTAAAATGCACGAGTACAAAATTGTCGAATTGACCGACCTCGTAACGAGATTTTGTAGTAATCAAGACATGTTTTGACTCCATTAGTTTTTTTTTGTAGGTAAGCTTTAGGCTCTTAGTTATACTATGTTGATGCTTGCCCTGACCATGATATTGTTACGACAGCGGAATTCACGTGACGCTGGTAACACATAATGAGTATCTAGAAAGTTCGGGGAACATCACGAATAATCCAGTATTTGCTAGACGCCCTCTATTCCTGTATATAAACG